>NW_019173715.1:0-276185 GCF_001646965.1 Fonsecaea nubica
TTGTCTCTGTTCCGCTGCAGTGATATACTATCTCTATGTACCCACGTAAAAGGCAGGTGTATGGTTGTCGACTGTTAGATTTGGTAGATGTTTCTTACAGGCGCTGTTCAGCCTTGTGCGTCATTGTCGAAAAGGTCTATTTGATGTGAGACCTGAGACACTTTTATCAGGGCGACTGCCCAAGACAAACAACCATCTAGCACAATAACCACACACACACACACACACACACACACACACACACACACACACACACACACACATATTTAATTCACTGTTCGAAAATCCCTCGCCTTCGTCCCTCTTCAAGAAACAAAAAAACTTTTTCCACCAGCCCCTTTCGAATGGGGTGGTGGGAAGTTAAAACCCGCCGTAGCAGGTTTTTTTCCGTTTGTTGTTGTTATTGTTGTTAGATATTTTGACTCCTTTTTGGCTCGGTGCCAGGTTCCTGATATATCTTTCTCGCTCGGTAGAGGAGGGAGGAGGAGGAGGAGGAGGAGGATCGCCTACTAGAACCAAATGTATTCCACCTTGTTGACTTCGACAAGTCTCTTTCTCAATTTTCTTTTTTGTTATTGTTGACTCTGACAGTCTCTTTCCTGAGTAGGGGTCTTTGCGATTTGTGGAGGGATTTCGGGATTGATAATATTTATGTGGTGAATTTTCCAAGGGGGGGCATGTGACCACGTGAAATCACTTGAATGGGAGGGAGGGAGGGAGGGGTGTAGAGTACCCATCCACATCTGTGACGGTGACACGGACACATACGAATTTTATTCACGCCCAAAACGAGGAGAATCCCCCGGTCTACATGTAATGCTCACAGGTTTACAATGCGGTTTGGCGCGGTCTTCCCATCGAGGAACGAGGATGAACGAATATGATAGGATTCAGGAGACACAGAACCAAATTTTGTGGCAGTTCGTGCTCTCTGAGAGTCGTCATAGCATGCCCTCCGTCCTTGCTCCGCTTGATCGGTCCAGCCTCTCTCAAAGCCTTTCTAACGTCGGTCTACTGGCGTGGAACCGTGCCATTGCTTCGTCGTATTCCTCGTGTGCCACCCATCCGTCCTTCCCATAATCTCGCTCCGCAGGTCGTTGAACTCGTTGAATGCTTCTGCCCATTCCTCCGCCTGCCGCCCCGTCTCACGGATCTGGTCGTCCGTGAACGAGATTGGACAGTGCACGTCTGTACCCCTGCGCTTCGCAACCACGTCCCACTTTTCGTAAATCTGGACCAAAAGGTCCCTGAGCGGGACGGGTCCCTCCAACCAGGTTTGTCCTACAAGGTAGAAAATGAATGTGGTCGGGTGGGATGCCTAGGCGGTACGTGGCTCGATGGAGGGACATGACAAGTTCAACTCGGGCTCAGGGGGGAACTGGCTAACTATACGAGGTACATATTATCGAGGGTCTTAGAACGACCGTCATTACATTGCCTTGGCACCCTTGGTAGCCAGTTGCACGTGGATGTTAGATCGTGATTGATGCCGCAAGTATGACAATGAGCTTTAGGTACAAAGGTCGATAACTGTCTTCAATGCCTGCAATGAACTTTCATACGCGCTATCTCATTTGTGGTTCTCCACTAACTTCAACCCTTCTCGATGTACCTGAAGCCTCTCCGAAGTCGAGGTTAGTTGCGGCGAGATGATGCAGGAGATCCCGACCCGTGGTTGATGCCTCGACGAGCAACAGGCGCGAATCTCTTCATATCCGCAAACCCCCTTCGAAGGGTGATCGCCTCACTGGAGTGGGCCTCGACGTACGCCGACGCGTCAGCCAAATCGTAGGACCCAAACAGCGGCTCCAAGGACATCGATTTCGGACCGCAGCACCAGATCCTCGCTCTGGCGCCGAAACTGGTTACGGCGTACACCTTTGTGATGCCCGGATTCGCCGTCAGATATGCCAGGCAGGCAACCAATGCCTGGGTTTCCACCTCGATCAGGTCATCCCTTGTAGCTTCTTTGCCTTTGTGCATGTGAAAAAATAGGGCCTGGGGGCCCGTGTGTCCCAGAAATTGGACAGTCAGATCTTTCTTGGGAGGCTCGATGTCGAAGGTACCGTTCTCAACCCCGACGATCCACTGCTTGCCTGGGAACAGGTGTTTCGCGTATAGGTGCAGCCAGAAGTTGTTGAGTGCGACGTTGTCAGTCTGGGGGTCCTGTTGAACTTGATTCCACAGACGCAGCAGAATCTCGTCGGATACTAGTGACGCGTCTTCTTCACCGAGCACCGGGGGTGCGTGATTGTCAACTGAGTTCGACATTGTGTTCAGGTTATCTGGACGATTTGGGTTGGTATGAGAGTAAAGACTTTTCAATTGAGGTGTGAATCGATTTGGGAGATTTGGGTTGGTATGAGAGTAAAGAATTTTCAGTCGAGGTGAATCGATTTCGGAGGTTATATAGTATACTTGACAGCTATGTGTATGCCAATCAATGTATTGCGAAGAGTGAATAGGGAGGCCTGAAGCGAGCAGTAAGCGAACGAGTTCCATTCTGGGTTAAAAGCTCCGGTGCAGGAAAAAAGGGGAACTTATGATTCGTCGGCCAAGCAGAGAGAGGCGCTAGCCAGCGGGATGTTGGAAAAGGAACCTGTCATTTATCCAAATATCGAATGAGCGATCAATCATGATGTGAGATGTTGCACAGCATTACATTAGTTTGATTCCCGCGGCACATGGTTGTTTCACTCCAAGCCTCCTGCAAGTGATGAAGCTGCCAATCAATGCCTCTGACCGGGCCACTGTCCGGCATCATGGCAAAACCGTTGGGCATCACCTCGAGCAACAGTTGATGGTGGATGTGGTAGTCTGCGAGGATCTTTGGCTATCTACCCAAAGTTCCCTCTAGTCAGGAGACTGCACTCACTTCTTGTACCCCTGTCCATAAACAACGTTGAGCAACGTTGGGCATCGCATCCAACTGCGCCTTGCCAGGCAAAGTGAATCAGCGGTGAAGGGATCACCGTGGCATCACCGTTTTCGTCCTTTATTGACACCCTCGTATCTTTCCCTGTCGTCTTCTTGTCTTTCTGTCGTGCATTGCCATTCGTCGCCCTGACTGCCCGCGGAAAAAGAACATTTGGCCATGTCATTTTCTGCGCGGGAATGGACATCTCTCCTCTCTGGAGCCAGGGTACCATGACCCCAACATTGGGCACTGCCTACTGATCGGCCTTATTCGGTGCAGAAAGACCGTCAGCTGAACCGTACCAAGTTTTTTTGAGGGAGAAATCTGCTGGGTTACGGGAAATGCCGTTCCAGGACGGCCATGACGGAAGGGCCGGGCCAGCCACATCCACGTCGAAAAGTCCCTTTTCAGAAGCCTACAATGCAGAAGTGTGGAGTCTTGCATTTTTTTCTCTTCCTTGTCCGTGCTTGGCTGATAAAATTTGGAAATATTACGAGATCTAGACTCGTCGAAATCTTTGCCCGCGTTGAGGCTGGCACTGTCGCGGTTTGAGTGGAGACGCTGTTTTCGTCGTCGAATCTACCCAGGGAGTCTTGCTGGCCAGAATGACCGTTCAAGAGACGAATCGTTTGGTTTTTCTCACCAGCCACCAGCCTGGAGCCAAAACAGCGCATACACGACCAGGAGGCCAACATTTGGACCTTTGACACTGGCTGCGTATTTCGCTTTATCTCTCCAGTTCTGTGTGATTTCACTGGTTTATCGGCTAGGAGTCAAGATCATTCGTGTGAGAATAAGAGCAAAGCACCGGACGGGGGTGGCAGACGGACGGGGTGCCTGAAATAGAATAGTTTCGCCAGTGACAGGGGGCATTTCTTGCAACAGGCATTGGCAATCGTTACGTCAATAGACTATTCATTGAAACACCAGGTACCGAGACGGCTGTGTCCAAATCACAGGAGCTTCAAACCCTCGAAGGTTCTGCTACACAACGACGCTTCTATCAATGAAGAACCCCGTGTCAGTCACCACGATATTCCAAGAAACGACAAATGTTCTACGATTTGGTCGACCGGGCTGATCCAGGGCTATAGTCCTGAATAATCCGTAAAATTGAGTAGTACAGCATGGTAGCAAAAGTATCCGTCCAAAACCCCCATTTTACACTAAAAGTAGCACTTTTCGACCTAGTTTTTTCCACGAACCTATATAGTAATATACTGAACTGGGCTCTTAGCCAGAGGCATCAGCTCATACGGCGGTGGGCATGGTGGTAGGGGTAAGGGCTATCGCACAGCAATAACAAAACAGCACAGAGGGTCATAATCAGATTGATTCCATAACTTGATAGATGACTGTCCTCAACTTGTTGATTGAGTTGTTCGTTGTTGATTGGTCGATCCTGTTGAAGGAATCAAGGAAAAAGGAATCTCAGACCTTGGTGTCAGAGGTCCAACCAATCAGTGACCAGGAGTGCCATCCTGCTCATTGGACAGGCAAGTTCCACCAATCACGTTTCAGCCTGTAGACCTCCTTCCCATTACACCACCGTACTGTATTGTTAGCTAAATATTGAAGCTGTAATTCATACGTTACAGCCTCAATCGACTAGATCACATGATAGAATGTCTCCTTCTGTATCGATCGCTGTTGGTCATTAACGCCAAGGACTGGTCGACCGCGTTCAGTCAATCCCTCACAACCACTGCCTGTCTGACAAAGAGTCCTTCGACCGTCACCTTGACCAGGAATCTCGCCACATTTGCCACCCTGACGCTGTCAGCCATGCTCATCCCCACACCCCTATTACCCAGCGTCTGCACGTCTCTGGCTGTGTCGATCAACTTCTGGGTCGGGGGCAGCGGATCGTCGAATTGCAACCTCACAGCCCTCACCAGGGTCCAATCCATCTCGGTCCTTCGGATCTCCTCGTCGACAAGCCCATGATCCTCGAGCGCGTACTTGACGTTGGTCCACCGCATGAACGCCTTGGTCAGCCAGGGGAGCTGGGCCCACGAATCGCCCACACCGGCCGTGGACATGACGACGACGCGAGAAATGCCCGCGGCTTGCAACACATCGCAGACATTGGCGCACGAGTCTGCTAGGAATCGAGGAGGCGAGAGCTGCGGCGCGAAGGGGCTGTCGGACTTGCGGACCGTGTTCAAGGTGATGATGGCCGCCGAGGGTGTCAGCGACGGGGCCGCGTGGAGGGCGTTTTCTACGTCGGCCTTTGACAGCGGCGAACCAACAGCGATGGTGAGGCCCGGACGGGCAGTGAGGTTGGTAGATGCAGAGGGACGCACGAGGGCCACAGCAGTGTGGCCTTGGGAGAGTAATTCGGACACGACGTGCTGGCCGGTTCGTCCGGTGGCGCCGAGGAGGAGGAAATGCATGGCTTTTTTTTTTTTTTTTCAAAAGTGAGGCGGATTGGGGTTCATGTTCTGGGATACCAAGGCAAGAGGAGACAAAGAGGCTTTCTTATAAAGGCTTTTGGATGACGGAGTCACGGATCCCTTCGAGTCTGATAGCCCCGTGGATGAATGGCTGCTGAGCCCCCTCGGCCCCGAGGTACAACGCACCCTGATTGGTCGGTTCGGTCTGTATGCTCGAACAGTAGATGGAAGCCGCACGGAGCTCTTTTTCTTCCCACGTATGCCTTGTAGACAGGGTTTCATCAGGCGACGCGATGCGATTGAGAGCGGGTCGTGGGCATTGTAATGCTATGCGTGTGTGGTGTGGATGGCCCGTCCCCGGAGCCTTGCAGCTGGCTGGCTGCCCTCTGTAGGTACTGGCTCTGTAGGTACCACTCGATCATCTGCTCCACCCGCATGTACAAGTTATCCATGATGGCCTTGACCGTTGATCGGCCGGCGTGCCTCATGACCACAAGGCAGGAGTCCATGATAATCCGGGTTCTCTCCCCAAGGGGACGCCTGAGGGGTCTGTTGTATATCAGACGCCTCCCTCCCTCAACCATGCACTTCAAATGCTCCCCAAGTGCCCTCCAGAGACTCCTCTACCGAGTCCCAATGGGACAAGTCGATGCAGTTGTTACGCCACCAGTCGCATGCACTCTTCGATCCTGTGAGTGCGATAACTTGATCGGTGATGAAATCTATCTTTTATCGTGTGCCGCGGTGGAAGTTATTCGGTTAACCTTCCCAAAAGGGCCAGGGCAACAGATCTGTACCTGGGTAGATCTTTATCAAGAAGCCTATTCTCTGAGGCCCTTCGCGTGTATCTTGTGACTGTATATGTATAGGTCCCTTTGATTTTGAATGTCACTCGACTTGTATGCCTCGACGGTGTTTATCTGTACTTACACCGTACTTTTACGTCATATTTGACATTTAAGGTCCTTGCCTCTGGCCAGAAGGGTCTGCATTTCGACTCAAGGGCACGGAGGGTGCTCAGACCATGGCTAAGGTAGTAGAGAAAATGATCGGGTTCAGAACCGGAACCAAGATTTACTCGGTGAGGTCATTTCTGGATATGGTATTGTACGCATACAGGCTCACGGAAGCACTGGCAGAAGTGTGCCCACTTTGCCGTTCAATATCAGCAGCACACTCCTCTAATACCCTATCGACCTCTAGTCCCACCCGACGATCTGTACGCCTTGACCCTCCCATCCACCCGGCTGGCAACACACTGTAATCTCTCATTCTCGGTCTGCAGCGCGGCACAAGCTTCGGGCGAGGAGTCGAGGGATCCCAAGAGGACGATTTTCAGGATCAAGTGGAAGAGGCGCAGGAAGGACACTGAAAGAAGCTCCGGCCTTGGAGGTGTGGTCTCCGCCTGGACGGGGTCAAGAGCCGCGAGCCACGATGCCAACGAGTCCAGCAGCGTCGCTTTCTGCGACCGAAGTCGAAGAGCTGCTCCCGTCGAGTCGACCCGTGATACTTTTCCGAGGAAATCGAGCGTTGATGAAGCGATTCTCGCAAGCTCTGTTCGCATGTCCGGTGCGATCGTGCGAAGCTTGCGAGATGCAGCGCGCTGTTCAGGAGGCGAGACCGAAGACTCGGATACCGTAATCACACCCGTGTCAGCTGGTGCTGGAGGTTCTGCAAACCTGCACGGTGCAGCGAACAACTTGATGATGAAGACGTCCAGAAAAGGGAGTTGGTCATGGTGTGCTGGTGTCAGCTCATTCGCGGCATCAAATGTCGGTCGTGCTCGATGCTCGCGCATGATCCCGAGTCCTCGGACGAGGTGCTGGGCCATCACCGCGTAATTCTCCCGCACTTGTTCGATGCTGATGAAGATCTGACAGCAAAGCAGTGCCGACTTTAAGCCGTTGGTGCCTAGAGACATGGTAGATGCGACACCCCCCAGAGCCATGCAATATTGCTGAAGGCCGTAGTCATGGCTCGGGGTCTGCTGCGCGGCAGACGCCGGAACATCTCCGGTAGTCTCGCGGTCTTCGCGAAGAGCTCTCAGAGATGACACTGCGTGCCGTATAGACGGATCAGTCAAGCTAGCCTGCAGGACCTGCTTGGCTTCTTCGTCACAGTCCAGCTTGACATCGAACATGGTCTTGGTCGAAAAGTACCGATTGAGAAGGTCGATGTCGTGAAGCGAGACTTCCATTCCCGTGTGCTCGGTGGCTGATACACTAACACCTGACTTGATGCCGCCGTCTCCACGGGCGTTTTTGGTAGATTTACTGGTACAAATTCTAAATGGAGACGCATACCCGTCGCAGACACGGCCCGTATGGACACATTTGTGGCACGAGGGCTTATTTTCGTCACATTTCACCTTCCGTATTCTAACTCTGAGTCAGCGCAGTCACTACCAGGCGGGCTTTCCATGCGAGCCCCCGCCTTGGATAGCTGGCCAGGGACGAGAGCGGCACTGACCTGCAAGTGGCACAACCGGTTTTCACCTTGGGTTTAGATTGGATGTGGCGTCGATGAGCCACGACGCTTTTGGCCATCGCTAGGTAGGGAACGGGAGATGTGTCGCTCCGTTTTACAGCACCGTGCAGACGATGGGTATTGATCGTAACAAGTAAAAATTCCGAACAGATGAATGAAAAGCATTACCACAGAGCATCAGAAGAGGCGACGCCGTCTAGCTTCGCCTCGGTCCAAATCAACTTTCAAAGGCCGAACGCCGAAACTCCGACGCTAGCCTCATTTGGTATGGAGAGCGAACTCACCAACCAGGCGAGGCATTAAAGTGGGTCTCTACAGCCTGGTATATCGCTCAGTCAACTGCGGCCTGAAAGGCGGAGCCATACGTCGCAGATGATCTTAGTCCTTGAGTATTCTTCCTGCATGACCCATACTCGTGCGACAGTTGTGATGCGGACTGTCGACTTGGGTCTGATTGGATGGCGCGCTTTCCATTCCTACAGCGGAAGTGAGTGTCAGCGCCCCATTGCTGTCCAGACCGACTATATATTGAGTGGCAGGCACCATGGTTTCGCTTTCTCCTCAGAATGGGTATTGCACATGTTGAAGGCCATCCCCAAGACACCTGGACTCGTATCAAAACTGCCGCTTCGCCTCAAGATGCCAGCCTTCACCCTATATGGCGCGCGCGGCTCGACCAACACCGATCGTGTCCGTCTCACCCTCGCCGAAGGAGGCTTCACCGACTACGACTTCGTTCTTGTCAACCTCCAGAAGAGAGAGCAGAAGGTGTGTCTGTCTGTGCACCCGTTTCCCACTGAAGACGACGTGGCTCCTCGCTGCAGAGAGCACATTGCTAACGGCTGTGCATCCAGTCAGAAGAGAACATGAAACGTCACCCGTGGGGTAAAATCCCCGTCGTCGTTTTCCCCAGCGGGTTCACTCTGTACGAGAGTCGTGCGATCTGCAAATACCTGACACGGAAGTACTCCTTTCCACTACTCCCATCGGCCTCGGATGTCGAAGCCACGGCGCTTTTCGACCAGGCCGAGTCTGCAGAAATACTCTACTTCGCAGAACCGGCAGGGAAGATCGCCTTTGAGAAATTTGCGAAGCGGTTCATGGGCCTGCCTCCCGATGAGACCATTGTTTCGGATGCGCTGCAGTCGGTCGAGATGTTCTTCGATGTTGCAGATCGGCTCTTGCGGGACAGAGAGTTCATGGCCGGAAATGCCTTTACTCTCGCGGATATCTATTACATACCACTGGTCCAACGGCTTTTTGCGAGCGGGTATGGGGATGTCATCTTCAGTCGCGAGGCTGTGAGTGCTTGGTGGAAGCGCTGCATGGATAGGCCGGCTATACAGAAGATGCTGGCTGCCGACAGGGACGCCATGGCAAATGTTGGTAAATAGCGCGGTATCAAGTATTCATCGAAGAGAGAGGCAGGCAGCATATTTCCCTGTGAGTTGGTTTGGCTTGTTCGGTTCTGAGACGAGTTTCGTGTGATACATAGCAACGAAGCGTGTTAACATCATCGAACTCACGGCTCGATGTCTCTGAGCATGGGAGATCAACTAGCACTGTGAAAGCTTTCCTATGTCCTAAATTGATGTTTCAAAGAATGAGCACGATACCTGCGCACTAAATCGAGATGGCGGTTTGACATTGTAACCGCCGTTCAGAACGTCCCAACAATATATTATAAAACTTCTGCCATATCGCCTGCCATATCACACGTGAAGTCGTTCGGAACTCGGGGGTTTTCACGTGCGTTCTTTTCTACAGTGCCCGCGTTTGCTGGCTGTGTGAGTGACGAGCTCTGCGCCGAGCAGCGACCAGCGCCATGTCCTGCACCCTGCCCCCCTTGAGGCCTCAGCTAGATTTAAAGAGAAGATGGTGGTGATTCTGACAGGATTATGCAAGTCTTCTTTGTTGGCAGATTTGCACCTAGTGGCCTGGCAATACACCAAGATTAGAAGTGACAGTTATAAAAAAAAATTTTAAAAAAAAAAAAAAACATAGGCAGTCGGGGTGATGGGTGGTGTGCGTAACCATGTGTCAAGGTGAAGAAGAATTCTTTCTTTTTTTTTTCATTTCTTGTCTTCTCTCAATACAGATTGGGGCTGTCGAGGAATCGACTCTCGAGTTCGAATGCCGAGGGTGCTGTGGGTTGAGTTCACCTTGTCCTTCAGCAGCAGAGACAGTCGCGTCTATCTATCTATCCAGGGGTAATCGTGTTCGTGCCAGGGTCGACGGAGTGGACGGCAAGCTATTCGACATAGTCGGGGTCTTCTCTCTCACTGCGCAGTTCGACTCTCTCCTCGGCATCTTCAAACTCTCTTGGACGACCGCCAGAAACTTCTTCCGAGGCTGGCTTGTCTGAATGGACTTTAACCAGCTTACCAGCTCCGTTGTCCTAAACTAGACCCTTGATAGCATCTTCCTCCGACTCTCGCGCTTCGTCAAGAATTTGGCAGAGCTCTTCAGCAGTGATCCGTATCTGGCCAAGGTGGTCAGGAACACTGGCGATGTCGAGGGCGATGCTGGAAGTCGGAGCCAGGTGTACGAGGGGAAGGCACAGTCCACGACAATTTGGATCGGGTAAGCCTTCAGCGGTTCGAAACATCTAGCCATTAAAATTAGTCGATGACTGGGCGTGCATGTGTGTCCTGCGTTCTGGGAAACTCACCTGATCCTTGACAGTCTGCTCAACGCTCAATTCCACTGTGCCGTCGGCCAAGACAGTTCTCTTAGCTTTCCAAGCCGACAGCCACGCTTCTTTGCCGGAGCGGTATGCAGCCTTGATGCCACAAACATAGTGAACATTTCCGTCCGAACCGAGAACATATTCCTCCGCAAGATGTTGAAGGGCATCTTTTGGCTGCGAGTGAGCGACCTCAATGACGATGCCGGGGTATTTGGCGCCCTTGTATACGAACGAACCATCCAGATTGTGAGAATTCTTGGTTCCAAGTTCTTCGAGATCAATGTCCCCAGAGCCTTGCGCCATGATCTTGGCCGCGAACTGACCGATTGCTGTGTCTGGATGTTTGTTCGCAAGACTTTTGATTCGAGACAAGATGGCGAAGGATAGAGCGGCGTTGACCACTGCATGTGTTTTGGTCTCCATGCCGACGGAAAAGGTCTGGGTTGCGACGAAGTAGTCACGGCTGCATGATCGTGGGTTAGCCCTCGTTGTTTTCGCTTTCAGTTCTTCCGGGTATATGTCAATCTCACCGAAACCCCTCAAACTTCTCGGCTGGTACACACTTGTTCAGCTCGTCGCGCTCAGCAAGGCTCAATTTGAGGTGTAGCCAACTGTATGTTGGAGAAGAGGAGGAGCTGGTGAGAAAATCCGTGACCAGAGAGACCGCACAGCTAGACTGCTTTTGGCCGCACTCACTGGAAGATCGGGGTGGATCGAAGAAGTAGGTGACGTTCTTTGTAGAGAGGAGCGTTGGGGAGGAATCTGCGGTTTGGTTTTCATCCTGGCTCCCGGAGAAGGAGAGAGGATCGTGGGGGTGCGACGCAGACATGACATCCCCCCTATCGCGACACTTTGGCGTAGACATAACAAAAGATTGGAGGAAGCGTCAGTAATGAAGTTGGCGGAAGCAGATGTGTCTTTTATCAAACAATGACAAAATATAAACAACTTGTACAAGGGAAATAAAACTGTTCGGTCGATCACTATATGATGAAGCGTCTGTTCTAGGGTCAACCACAAAGATAATTGCTGCTGGGAGTCAGTCACACCTTCCTTTGCCTTTGTCTTCACGGACTGGGCATGTGAATCATCATACCAGACCTGTCCGAGACATCAATGGTAACAACTACCACGGAAAGACACGCACCATCACGCTCAAATTCTCAGGTCATTGGGCAAGGGAAAAGGAGATTTCCTGGAAAGAAATTCGCGAGGCTGTTGAGGCAGTACCGCTCCCAATACCGCCTCCCAATGGTGTGCCACACCACAGTCGAAAGAAAGTTCAGCAGATCGGGTTCAACCACAACCTCTCAGAGCGACTGCAAACTTCAATCCATGTCCAGCATCTATTCCAAATAGCCGCCACGGCGAATTCCATGATTCTATATGGCTGCCGCAGTAGACGGTGTTGGATACCCAGACTTCACCTCTACTCCGTCACCCCACTCCTACCCTTCTCGAGCATAAACTTTCGAAGATGAAACAGTGGCTTTGGGAGCCCCCATGAGCAAAAAAAGTTGAAAGAGACTGGACGCTGGAAATAGCAGAGCGGGTCAGTTAATAACGTGTCTTCGAGTCCCGCCGGAGAAGAATCATCTAGTGCGACTCTGTCGTCTTCAGGAGCAGAGATCTGTGCAGGCTGAATATCTTTTTCAGAGATGACAGTATCGTGGGAATGGGAGACTAGGAACCTACGCGCTTCCTACCACCATATATGGAACACACTGCTGAGTGCTATTTAAATCGTTGAACCACATTCCAGGGAGAGTTGATCCGTAAATCCTTACCTCCGGACTCCCGAGGCCTTCAAAATGTGAAATTGTGTCACGGCCTTAGAGGGTAATAGTTTGACTGCAGCCTTTATTTACCTCTACAGAATCTCATCTCTCTGTGTTTTTGATAGATTGTCTTTCTCCAGGCTCACTTCCCCTTCCGAGAACGGCCACATTCTCCTCATATCGCCCCGTGACTTCTGACCAGCCATACTCCCTGTGAACAAGTTGAATGAAGACCCTGTTTTGTTCCTGCTTTTTTGGGCAAAGTCCATGTCGGGCGAGATGATCCAGCCGTCGCAATCGGTATTGAGAAAAGATTTTGGCAAAGCCTCGTTCGCGCGTGGTGTCTTTTTCCTCATACTCTCCAAATTGTTATTCGTGCTTTTTTTGAATGTCGTCTTCGCGAAATATTAGAGACATTCACCTGGGAAATCCAGATCTTTCCACGAGTTGAGGGTTTCGATGAGGCAAGCGCGTAACGGCACTGGTCGCACTTCTTGATGATGACGAGCTTGGAGGTTTGTTAAGCCTGATCCCACACCTTGAAGAGCTGAACACCGTGAGCCTTTCCCTTCATGATATACCCCACACTCACAGGATTCGAAGCATCGGAACCCCACGCGTAGACAGACGGTACTGGGAGGTTGGTATTGGCTCCCACTGTAGCCGGTCAGACATTGTACGTGCTGTGGGTAGTAGTATGTGGCATCCGTACCATACTCCAGAACGATCGAGATCACATTATCCGCACCATTTGGGGTATAGCACGCACACCAGAGATCAGACCAACGCCTTTACCACGCCACTTTGGGTCCCTTCGATGGATTCAGATGGAAAGGTCGGGCGTGTATTCGATGTGTCTGCGCGAGCGTCTCATGTTTCGTTTCCAAGAGAAGACATCTATCCCCCTGTCCTAACGAGTTAGTTGAGCTGTCGTGAAGAGGAGCCTGGAGTTGGCAGATATGCCCAACGTGCACAGTCAGGACTATTGCCCCTTTCTTTGAGCAATTCGTCGACCTCTTTCTGAAAACTGAACCGTAGAGCCGATATTGCACAGAAGAGCTTTTGGCATTTTTCCCCATTGCGCACAACGACCGAAGTGTTTCGTATTCACGTGTATCACCCGGGCTTCAATGGACAGTATACAACCTGTCAACGCAGGAGAATTAAGGAATTTCGGATCGGCGATCCAGCCTCGGTGTGTGATTCTCGTCGTTTCCCTCTGGAAATCTGTCAGACCTTTGTCCGTCTCGTGGCTGCAATGATAGACAGGCTCCGTTCTCCTGTCATCCCGGACTCTGAATCTGTCGGTGTTGACGCCCTCGTTTGTCGCGAGCTCACAAATCAACGAGGTGGACCGGTCGGACTTGTAGGACGAAGGGGCTAGGACCCCTCGTGAATTCCAGCAGCTTGTTTGTCGTGCTTCGAAAAGCGGTCCAAAATATGCAGTTAGGACTGGGGCATCAGAGAAAAGATGCAGAGCAGAGGTAGGGTTCATGACCGCGACGACGCCGTGAGAAATCCAACATGCATGCGTGACTAACAGAGAGCACGACAATATGTCATAGCTTACCGATAAAGACTACCCGCCGGAGCAACTTGCTGTCTGAAGAAAAGAAAAGGAAAGTTAGCCAGCCAGCCAGCCAGCCAGTCCACCCACATCGTCTGGACCAGTGGCCCGCCAAGGCCTGATATAAAAATCGGGCACATCGTTCAGATCAGCATTGTCGACGAAAACAAAAACTCTGCCACATCCTCCAGTTCAACTGGAGGATGTGGTGAGCGAAAACCCGGGTTCGCAGGGTTTTTTTTTCTCTTTTTCGGTTCGGCGGAGGGAGGAGGAGGAGAGGAGGACGAGGTAGGGAGGTCAGTAAGTAATACTGACTGTATGCCCCTTGTACCTGTCATTCGATCGTTCGGAGGAGGAGGATTGTCGACAATTCGTCGCCAGAACGCCTGCAAGCCGTGTGCTAGTTTAACCAGTCCTGGCGAGGAATTGTGCAAGGATTTCTGTGAGTTTAATATATACATGTCGATATTGACGAAATGGTAAAAGTGGGGCCCAATGGTGAAGTGAATACGAGTGACTTGACGGTCGTCGCGCCAGTCTCAGACATCCGTGAGAATATGCACCGCCAGCACGTTTCCTTTTCACCCGTTCTTCGCATTCTACCGTGCCCTGGGGTTGTAACGGGCTTCGTTACCCGGGCTAATCCGAGACTACTCACTATACATACATACATATATACATACTCTGAGAGCAATGTATCCCCTCTTCTCGCCCAAACCTTGAATCGTAGATCCTATCCGTTGTGTTCAAGTTTCTGGAGGGGTTCAGGAGTACGAAAGTGATATTAATTGCTTGACCACACTATACAATACACGACAATGATGACACGCACTCGCTGTCGTTGAAATCGAAATAGCTCGTCTCGGCTCGACTCGAGAGATCATCCAAGCGCAATGAAAGGACAAGGCATGAATGAATGCCGGGAGGCGGGAAATGTCGATCGAACTACGAATATGACGGTACACCCTCGCACGACCACCCGATTTCCCGATGGCCTGATACCGGCATGAATGGATGGATGGATGGAATTTGCTTGTTTCCCATGTTTTGAGGAGTGGAAATAAACTGTGGATGTGGATGGAGAGCTCGGGCTCATCCCATCCTACGGTACCTCCTTGTATTGTAGCAAGTAAGTAGACCCGAGAAAGCACCGATCGGATAGATACCGCAGTACTATACTACACTGCACGGCACTACAATGGCAAGCCACAACGCGGTACGGCATCGGATATGAAGACACAAGACGTTTTGGCTGGGTACCTGGGTGGGTAGGTACTCGTCCTCGTCCTCGTTTGTAGGGGTTCTCTCTCTCTCTCTCTCTCTCTCTGTCTGTGTGTGTGTGTGTGTGTGTGGAGAAAAAGCTCAAAAAAAAAAAAAAAAACCAATTCATCTCAAATTCAATCGAGTCCAATGCTATTCAATTCAATTCAGTCGTTCCTAGTTCCTTGGCTCCCGTTTCTCGCTTCTCAGGTCCTTTGGAATGGTCTCTGCATTCTCAATGAAACTCGTGGCCCAGCCCAAAAAAAACCCCCTTCCGATTTGTGAGCCGACAGACCCTCATGTATGCCTGTATGCAATCCCTGCGCCACTTGTGGGGTATCGTGGAGGTAATCAATCAACGCCATTCGTTCATTCAGTGCTTGTCTTTCCTTCCCGTCCAGTTCCCAGTTCCTAGTTCCCACCCAGTCCGATTGTGTGGTACCGTGGCGATGTGTACATGTATACACAGGTACGTGTAGGTAGGTATGTCAAAAGCAAAAGCCCGAGTGTCGTGTTCATTGCTTCATTCGTGATTTGGATATTTTTTTTCGTTCATCATTTATTCACCGTCAAGCGCGATATTGTCCAAGAGGCTTTGCTGGCCTTATCACATCATATAGTGCTCTGCTGCTGGGTCGTGTTGAGCAAGACGGTATGGCGCTCCGCGGCTGTGTCGAGTATGTCTTGGAGAGTGGGGAGAGAGATGAAGATTTCGTGCTGGTCGAGACGCCCGAACTCGCCCTCGTCCACGGAATGACGGCATGCAAAGTCCTCCAGAGACAGGCGCAGGCCGGCTTGGCTGTCAATGATCCTCTCGCCAGACTCGTCGTAAATAATCTAGTCAAAAAGGGGGATGGGTTAGCTTAGCTGTCGAACTCTCATGTCCCGTGTTTCATCATATAACCAGGCCACTTACGATTTCTTCGTATCGGGGCTGTGTATCAATATTCGCCTCTTGGTCGACAACGTCGGGTCTCCAAACCCGCAAGGTGGCCGATGTCTTGATGGTCGAATTCTCATCGTACCAAAACCTAACCATGAGACCAAACACGACGTTGACCACGCCTCGCATCTTTCGATGGTATTCCTCGGCAAGCTGGTGGAGGTCCTTGTTGGTTGGAGGGAAGGCGAGCTCCCCTACCACAGCCGGGTTGTTCTGAGAGGTGTGCCCAAAGCTGATATCCGGGTGGCGCTCCGATCCCGCGTACCTGATTGGGCGCCGGGCGGACGCATCGAGTTCCCGAATGAATGTGGCGACCTTGTCACTGCAGGACGCTATATCTTCAAGTTGGGACATGATCTTGTGGTGCAGCATCGACTGCACATAGCCGTGTGCGTTTGAGACGGGCGTTCGAAAAATCAAGATCCTGTTTGCGGCGTCATAGTCATATCGATACAACCAGTCAGCATTTCTCTGAAAGACTCGTCAACGGCGAGGTAGCTCACTTCAGCATTTCACCCATGCCCAAGTCCACCATTGTAAGACAGTCAAAGTCGGCCGAGCACAACGGAAATTCGGTCCAGTATGAGGACCTGTGGTACGCCTGGGGCATGTGGGTGATGACAGCTTGCAGCTCGGGCGAGAGGGTATCGAGTAAGGCGCGAATTCTGTCCGCAACAGGCTGTTCTTCAGAGGATGGTTCAAGTTGACGCGTCGTGGCTGGGGAATGAGTCGCAACGTCTGGCGACCAGGATACCAACTCATCCGAAGACGATGACTTGAAGGAAGAACTTCCCATGCTGCCGATGGTCTGATCAGGCGGCGTCGTCGGAGGATGTGCAGGATCCCCGTGGTCCCCCATAAACACAGGAACAGCATTAAACGGATTCATTGTGATGGTGTTGTTGAGAAGAACCAAACCCCACGGTTGTTCATGCAGCCATCACCTTTGGAGTTTCATTGTGAATTGCTACGGCGACGCGTAGAGAAATGCGGTGGCGCATTCTCTACGGCGGCGTAAACGCACAGTCGTAGCCATAATCACCGTCTGCTCTGTCGTCACAACGACATGCTTTCACACCACTTTGTCTCAGCAACAGGATCAAAGACATTTCTCGAAGATCCCCGTGTACTCTGACTCACAGTAAAGGTTGCCTCTCTCCCTTATCCAGAGTGCTGCTCTCAATTCATAGTTCAAAAATCTCACCATATCCAACGCCGACGCCTGCTCGTCTCGCCTCGACCAGATCCAGTCGCCAACCTACCCACTGCTTCAATCCTCTTTTGACTTCTCTCACATGTTCCACCATCTTCCTAGCCTCTTCCTCCTTTTGTGCACGCGCAAAAGCGTGCTCGTCAAAGGCGTCGTCGTCATCGTCGTCGAACTCCTGTAGCAAAGAGTCGTTGCGGGGCCGATTCTGCTGGCTACTGGGAGAGGTGGTGTTTGCGCGGAACGCTGCGAGGCCCGAATTCAACACTTGTGCAAAGTTGGAGTGACGAGGCTGTTGCTGCTGGCTCGCAAAACTCCGCCGTCGACTGCTCGCATTCCCGGGGCCTGACAGATCCACCTCATCAAAGTCCTCGGCGCCTGGATCCAGAGAAGTTCGCGATCCGACGTCATCGCCTCGAGGCTGCATCTGAACCCGCTTGTCTCTCCACACGCCGCGCTGAAGATCAAAGACTTGCCCTTCCAGCTCCCGAATTCTTCTTTCGAGCTTCTGCCTCTCTTCATCTTCCAGCTCATCCAATACCTCGCCTCCTCCATCGCCGCTCATCACTCGCTTATGCTTTTCTCGTAATTGGCTATTTTCACGCTCGGCTTTCTCAATCTTCATGCGCAGGGCTGGGATTTCTCGGGCGGTGGCCTCGGTGGCGGCCAACTTGGTGGCGTGGCGTGCTTCAGCCTCCCGGTGGAGTTTGTTCATCACTTCGATTTTCTTCTCCAGCTGCTCGGCTTTCTTCACGACCTCATCCCTGTGCGCGGCAGTCTCTTGCAATTCTCTCTCCAGAGTCCGAATCTTCATCTCCTTGCTTGTGCGCTCCGTCGAGTCAAGCACGGCTTTCTCACTAGCCTTGGACAGCGCCTTCTTCGCATCCGTCAAATCACTCTCCAGGGCCTTCACCTTGGCTTCTGTCGACGACAATAACGACTGCAGGCCAGCAATTTGCTCCCCGTGAGCCTCGCACCCTTGAGTCTGACTCGATAATTGACCTCTGAGCCTCGAAATCTCGAGCTGCATGTCCGCAATTGTGGAGTCTTTCCTCTCCAGTTCGGCCTTTAACATGGCCGTATCCTCACCGGTAGCACTTTCTCTCCGACTTGTAGTGGTCGTTGAGCTGGCTCGTCTTCTGAGCGCATCGATTTCGGCTCTCAGCCGCCGAATCTCCTCCTCAGCTTCCCCATTTGCTTGTTTCTCAGCATTCTCCTCCCGGACCTCCTCTAGCTCTTCTTCCAGCTTGCGCCATCTCCTCTCGTGGACCTCTGCCTCCTTGGCTAGTCTTTTGTTCTCCCTCTCCAGCTCTTCAACCCTCAAGACGGAATTCGCACTCATGGCAGCTGGGCTTAATGGCCCACTATCCCGAAAACTGGTGCTGCGGATTTTGCTTTGGAGGCTGATGCTCGGCTGGCGGGCAGCGTGACGAGGACTGGTTCCCTTGGCGTGCGAGGGTTGGTCTAGATCGGTAGAGGGAGGAGAGACTGTTGCTGGAGAGAGGACCGTTCCAGGCGTGGGAGAATCGGCGCTTGCCGCCTGGATCGCAGCATTAAAGGCTGCTTCGTCCGCATCGAGGTCGACGTCTGCAGTGTTGCCAGCGACTTTATCACCCTGTGTTTCTTCAATAGCAGGCTGAGCTGCTTCGGCGTCGGAGGCATCGTCTCCTTTGGTTGTAGCCTTCTCCTGGCTGTCGGCGGCATCGGCGGCATCAGCATCTCCATCAGGCCCATCCCCTACCCGCTCATCCCCCTTTTTAGACGCGTCTTTGGAAGCTGCAGACGATTTCTCTCCCGAGCTCCCGGCGGCGGCTTTCTTCTTCTTCTGCAGCTGGGCGACCTGTGCATGTCACGCGATGTCAGTGGATGATGGCCAACGTCTTCGAGTATCTCAGGACCGAGGGGACGCAGTCAAAACGCGAGCCAGCTCTGGGTATTCGCGCCACAAAGCCGCTCAAAACGAGAGCCCTTTCTTACCCTCTTTTTCGCCGCTGCCAATTTCTCGGCCTTTTCCTTGTCTTCTTTCTCACCCATGGTGGATGGGCGTATCAACTGCGGCCTACTCTGTAGCGAGGCTCGTGTGGATGTTCGTGGGATGCGGGACGGCCGACTGGCGGAGTGGGCAAATAGGAAGGTCGGGTGAAGACCAGCAGTATCTCATATATAGCAGCAGCCGCGGGCCTGTCGAAATGCGTTGGCTGAAATACAATAGAAGGATAGGGGAGGAGAAGACGTGGTCTGAAGGGGCTGATGAAGCCCGCAGCTGCGCCTATTGGCATCTGCAGACTCCGGAGTCGGGATATTGATGTACCGGCATCCGTATTTCCAACAGCTGAGGTCATCTTCGCACCACGTGATATAGCAGGCTCCCCGGGAAACCTGCCTCACTAGTATGACGGACAGTACCAAGTACACAGCCTATATTCATCACGTGATATAATGACAGTCAACGGCGTTATATCACGTCGTCAGTTTCACAGGAGGATCTCAAATAATTTGCATGGCACTGTCACATGCGCGCCTCAGGCTAATTATCGGTTGCTTCGTTGGGCTTGAAATCATGACCATTTCCCCAACATCTAGCAAACAGCGCCCACTTCGTCTCTCCCCAGCTCGCCAACTGCCGAGAAGGCGAATCTGGTTGTGAGTTCAAACTCATATGAATCATGCAAACCCGAAAGAATATTCACTTACAGTTGCCCTACTCGTCTAAATAAATCGACTATTTTCTCCAACTGTTTCAGCAGCAAGAGGAAACCAAAAACAGTTTCTCGCGAGCAAGAAAACCGTGCCAATGAAGCTGAGTAGAGTTGTACAGTAGAACATATTTCACGTATCGGTAACAACCACGGTAAAAGAGAGTTGGAAAGGGGATAAAAGGGATCATCATTAGAGCAAATGTAACTCCTCGTCGACGAAAAATAGGGAAAAAGCGACAAGTTGAACTGACCCGAGCGTCTGGTGAGAAGAGCAAAGAAGAAACCGCGAAAAAAAGGTGAAAGCCAGTAGTTGCCCCATCTTATATCACGTGGTGGATATCATTCATCTCCGTGTCGAGCTGCCGCCGATCTAGAACGGTTACTGTCCTCTCAGTTCCACAGAATGACGGCGAGTAGAGCAGAATCCAGAAAAGTCGCCTGGTGTCCAGAGTTCCGAGCCAAGCGCTGGGTACCAACGCATAAGTGGACTTGCCGGGCGGGCTCCCGTTGGGACAAAGTAGGCGGAGTTGCTCAATGACAACACCGCTTGACGACACGAGAGACGCCAGGACGAAGCTCTTCGACGGAATGGCCAAGTCCTTTGGCTCGGAATAGAACACACCCACAAAGTCGTCAAGGTGCTTTACCATGGTCACGGTCCATTCCGCCGGTCTTCCCGACACCGCGGGCTCTAAGAATGGGAGGATAGAAGAGAGTGAAGGAAAGAATGGTTCTGTAGGAGGACGTTATGAGTTTTCAAATAAATATGTGTTGTGGAATGGGGACACGTACCATCGTTTTCGAGCATAACGGATAGTCTTACAAGTGAAATTTCCGTAGAAAGTACATGAGGAGAGACGCGTGTACGTAGCAAGGCGCGTGCCGTTTCCGCGGTTGTATTCAGGAGTGTCGTGAAGAAGTCCAACAATCGAGCTGATCTTGCCCTAACAATGGTCAGTATTTGGCCCGTCGACGTGCCTTCTGGGAACGGAGGGGGAAATTACATATTCAAGACCGTCTCCTGGACTTGGCGGCGCTCAACATCCATGACCTGCTTCAGTGGGCCTGCTCGAAGTCGGCATGGGCGCTCCGGTGTGAAAGTATAGGAGCGACTAAAGTCATGTAAAGCAATGTCGTGTAGAGATTGTGGGAGTCCAAAGCTGTCCCCTTTGATGTCGCCGTGGGAGATACCGAGCGCATGTAACACCGTCACCATTTTCAGCCGACTATTCAATACGCTGAGGTACCAACTTCCTTCAACGTCCGACAGGTCCATATTCACGAGCGCAAACTGTAGTTCATCGAGGTATGGTCGAAATGCTTCAGGGACACTGGCCGATTGCAGCCGGCGGTCTTGAATCCCAGGGTGGAGAAGGTCCGTCACAACCCCTTGACGGCGACCAGATTCCCAAGGAATGTCAATTATGCCGTAATAATTTAAAAAGAAATGTCGTTGAGATTCTGGGCAGAATTTGCGTATTTGTTCATACGCTTTCATCTCCTGGAGGAAAGGGTTGTAGTCGTGCTTGATTTTCTCGAGACTCGGCTTGGGGTGAGGAAGCCGTGCTAATTGAGATACTGCATCCCCATCCGTATAAGGGTTGAACTGGAGAGATGGTTAAGAGAAAGGTACCCCTCGGTATTGAAAGAATACTCACTAATTTGGCGGCACAACTACCAAAGTGTCCTTGAATGAGCCATACTTGAGCGGGTGCCCCGGGTAGAGGCTGGTCTAGGGGTTGGACAGAGAGCAGCGTGGTGCTTGGGAATTGCAATGGCGTTTGCCCTATATCACATGTCCACCTTCTTGGCCCCCCGAGTATCGCCTCGGTATCAGCAAAGTATTCCTCTTCCCATGACTGCGGGTGGTGATGTGCCGAAAGCTGCCTCTTGGAGGGGGTAAATGATACAGAGGCCGAAAGCTTTCTCTTTTGTTGAACTGAGAGCAGCATTGGGGGGATTGTATGGAGGTCAGAGGGGTAGAGCTGGGCATCGTATATCCGTACATATATACCTGTTATACATACGGAGAAATGAGATAAAGGGGGTCAAGGGGTACAAAGGGTTGTTCCAAACCTTCACGCGCCTCTTCGGATGTCAGCGTGTTTTACAAATTGACACAGCTGTGAACAAACTTTGATCTGTTTAGCAAAGTGTACTCGGGAAGCAAGGGGAAGTAGGGGGTTGGTTGCATTTACGAGTCCATATAATGCACCGTAGTACCCGAGGCCGGAGTCGGGGCGAGCACTAATCGCTCTTGCGCAGCTCGCGCTTTGTTGCCGTTTTACTTGGCACTCGGAATTAGCGACACAACGCCTTGAGAAGTCCGCAAGTAAAGTACCGATCGGGGTATACGCACAATATATTACAGATACTACACTCACAAACGCGGGAACGCGTATGCGAATGGAGATCAAAGGGACGTCCCTTCCCACCTGGAGCTGTTGCGAACGCTGCTATAGTAGATATTCCCCTATCAAATTCCACATTTCGAGTACTATGGCTGGCCTTCCCCAAGGACCGCAGAGCGGTCACACACACTCCAACGTCTGAGACCTTTCAAACCATACTTGTTCCTTTCCCAAGATGTCCGTAACTCCCAAAAAAAGACAAGAAATCATACCAAGCCATCCCAGTATTGAGGTTCAGGCAAGCTTCCGTCAATGGCCGCTCCCACCGGCCTTGCCGAAAACGCCCATGCTTCATCAGGTATCGTTATTAGTACAACACAGCCAAAGATAACGCCCCGAACAAGACCAAAGTATTCCCCCTCAATTTCCCGTCCATCAAAAAGCGGCAGTTTCATCCTTCGTCAAACAATCGGAACTATCGTCGTGGTCTCACGCTGCCGAGCAAAAGAGGTCGTGCGATCCCAAAGGAAACAAGGTCCTTCACACTTCCATAGGGCCCACCACCTCTTCACTCACCCCCCTCGCCGTGCTTTTGCTCTGGCTTCTCAAACTTCGTACCTCTTCATCGCTGAGCAGGTAATTGTCATGCTCGTCGACGACCGGCCTCGTTGGGGGCGGGAAGTAATCATCGTCGGATTGGGAATCATTGTCCTTCAATGGCTGTTTGCTCACGGAGACAGGAGCCGCTATGGGCCCATCGTCCTTCTCAACCGACGTCACCGCCATGTCCACATCTTCTTCAACTCGATCGTCGTGCTCAGCAATTTCGACATCATCTCGATCACCAAGCCAGTATTTTGCTCGTTTGTGTGCGCCGAGGTCGGGAGTAATCCAGCCATCCACCTCCTCATCGGCGAAACGCTTAGACTTGACGGGGGTCCGCAACGCATCGATGGTCGGGACTGCCAACACACTGATGCCTCGCAAATATAGGTAACAAACGCGCTTCCTCGCTTTGTTGAAGAAGAAATAGTTCATCGACCAGATGGAACCTTCATCATCATCCTCAAAGGGATCAAAATCCTCTGGGGCATAGCGGTACACGGCGCAGTCGCGCAGACTCATCTGTTGGTCAATCAGCCTCCACATTGCCGGACCCCATTGTGGTTGAGTGGACGGAGGACCGGCGGAGTCTCTCAGGTAGGAATTGACGGGCCGTGAACGAAGATTATACATGGTCGTGTCGACCGTGTTCATGACGTGCCGGAGACTCTTCTCTCGTTTGAAATCCGTGGGGCGCAGGACGTGCGAGAAGTCGTAGTGGGGGTGACTGGCATTCAGTGTGGCGATGAGGTACGCATAGGTCCTCCGCGAGCTGATCATCCCTAGATTCCCAAAGGGGCTGCTTCGGCTCAGATTCAGGCTTGACGCAGCCACATGCGCCTGGGGTGGGGAAAGCGACTGGGAGAATTGGAGATTCGACTTGTATTGTGCTTCGAGGCCATTTTCAATGTTCTTGTAAAGTTTCTTGTCTCCTCCTGCTGCCTTGGTAGTGTACAGGTCACAACCGCCTACGACGTGGAGATCGGGGGTGGTAAAGTTGAGCGCGGAGGTGACCGTGTCAAGGTCGCGATTCGGCATAAACTGAACTCATGCGTTAGAACCAGTCAAAGTCCGAGGACGGCTAAAAACGAGTCTACTTACCTTCATTGTGCTGGTGTATGGGGGGTGGAGTCAGACTAGGCGCATCGCACTCCGCGTGCGTAGAACAGGGAATATCGCAGTTGCAACACTGGGCAATCGGTTCGCGGTGCTCGCTGGGCGCTTCGTGCCAATTGCTGGATTCGCAGCTCCGACGCAAAGGATGAAGTCTGAAGAGGATGGTTGACCTGAGCGGGCTATGCGATCGCGAACAAAGAGATAACCAGGGCTGGCTGCAGAGGCAGCTCTCGGCGATTCGGATAGCTAGACGATGGACGCCTAGCAGGTCGCAAGATAGGGACGAGATTCCATGATGCGGTGCTGTGTGTTGATGGATGAAGAGATGGCGGGGAGGTTGAGCAGGATGAGGTTGTAAGATAGAACGATGTTGCGAAGCCGGGCGGAGAAACGAAACGGGGGCGGTGCAGTCACGTGCACCCCGCAAAAGAGCCAATAGGCGGGTCCCGCCTCGCACATGCGCCGCAACGGACGACGACAATGGATTTCGGACTTTGCACCCACGGCAAGCCCAATCACATCAAGAACTGGACGAAGACAATGAGGTCAAGAGCGGCTTGGAGGTGGAAGAGCTGAGAGGGACCGCGCGAATCGCCACAACATGGTGACTCAGGGCTGACTGTCTGCGTTAGCCAGCCGAGCAGGGACGGTGTAGCTTAACTCTGGGCATGTTTCGATTGTCTTATAGCCTGATTCGTCGTGTAGTTTACATGACATGTTTCGGCCGCTCCGTGCGGTCGAAGCAGAGACCTTGTTTGCAAGGTCCATGTGTCCTTCCCTGGGTATCTCCCTGAACGCCAACTCATAACCCCTGGGATAGACCCAGGGCATCGCGACAGTTCCCGATCAAATCATTCCGCCTCTCTTCAGCGCCTCCTCGGTGATCTGTGTAATAACGAGCTCGTCAATCATGGCGTCCTTTCATGACGTGGTCTGATGATTTGGAAAAGGGTCAGGTGCAAATGTCCGCACCTCACAGGAGATCAGCACCCGAAGACATGCCACCGAACAGCACAGTGGCCGTCGGCATCATGTTCTACATGATTTTTGTGACTTCCTCTTCGACCTGATTCGACAGAAGACACAGGGAATTAGCCTCAACCACTACAACAGGAACCCGAGATGCGAGCGTAGCGCCGCAGACGGAAAGGCGCAGATAGGGTGTTGCTGCTGCAAAAAATGATGGTCTCGTGCGATAGGTCCTCCCGCACAGTATGTGGCACTCCTCACAAGGGGGTATATTCGAGGAAATATCAACGCGACTCACCTCCATATCTTCAAGACTATCCTCCTGACTGATGCACCTCAGCACATTTTTCTTGCTGCTTTCCTGCATCTCTCCAGCCAGGAGGAGTTCGTCCAGAATAAAGTAGGCCTTTTGGAAGTTGAAAATTATGTCCAGTTCACACACGTTTCCATAGTATTTATCCATCTGTTCGACGTAGCGGTGAACGATCTCGAGGGTAATCAACTCGTTGTCCGTGGAGTCACAACCGGCGATGAAGAAGAGGGACGCATAGCGGCGATAGACAATTTTTGTGTCTGCAACGACGGGGCATGGTGGTCAGCCTGAGACCGAGGAGAGGAAGGGAACGGAAAATGAAGCAGACAGGTTCAGGAACGGGAAATCCGCACCCTTGTACTCGAGGAAATTGCACATTCGAGTCCGTCGAGCCAGAACCAGCTGAGAGACGTCCTTGATAATTTTCGCCTTATCTTTCGGGGAGAGGGTGGTGAACCATTTTGCCAGTCTCTGAAAGGCGTCGACGGGATTGAAGTCAGCGAAACGAACCTAGGTGGGTGACTACTCAGAGCATGGATGTCGGCCGTACCACTTTGCCCTGACGGGAGAGCAGGATGAGATATCTACCATGCGTCAGTATACCTGGTACTCCCACAGAGTGAGAGTCTCGGGACCTCACTTGATTGCCATCTTGCCTATCCGCAGGTCACAAGCAAGGCCACAGGATGGTAGAAAAAAGGACCAAGAACCGGTTGGCGGGAAAATTCACCGCCAACAATGGAACGGCACGTGCGGCAAATCGAGCCACCTTGACGCTGCGTTTCTTGGCATATCACGTGATGGACTCGTCCCATAACTTCTCACAAGCTCTGCAGCCTTTGCAGAATGGACACCATTGGATCTACAGAGGCACCCAAAAGCAAAAGGTGGATGCCATCCGTCAAATTTTAGCAGGGAATGAGTCGAAAGCAACCATCACGAGGCTCTCATAGCGGAGAATCACTTCATTAGCGGCACATTCGACCAAGGCTTTTTCATACAGATACTTTTCCTTGCATCTACAAGTCCAAGATGAGGCTGTCTTCTCTCGTTTCCTCTCACCACATTCAAAGGCGAAGACTCAACAACCTGGTGAGTACTCCGAGGTAGAAAACTTAGATGTAGCCTTTCAGAATTGCACTCTCAGCATTCAAAATGGAGGATCCGGCAGCTCCCAGGATTGTGTTGTGGCTCAGGGCGACAAACTGAATGTCAAAGATGCCGCTTTCGTCTTCCCTGATTCTGCCTACGCTGCACGCATATCCCCTTTCTGTCTCAATGTCAAGGCGAGGTTGCGGTCGATCGGCCTCATCCAAAACGACAATGGCCTGTTTCGGGGCCGAGGGACATCCGAGGAGTTGCACCTCCGAACTGTACTCTTTCATTGCGTCGCGGACCTGGCTCACGGACGGAGGGGGTCGGTTTGCGAATCGTAACGACACACACACTGTATGGCCGTTAAGCACCGGGACACGGTTGCAGGCGACGGAAACCCGGAGAGGTTGGTCGACAAATGCCGACAGGTCCGCACTCAAACTGCCCAAAATCTTGCGAGCTTCAGCTGGAACCTTGGGCTCCTCGCCTGGGATGTAGGGAACGATATTGTCAATGATGTCCATGCCTGAGGCGGTCAGCTGTGAATGAGTGAAACTAGATAACCAGCCCTTGTGCGATTCATGGGCGGCAAGGCTTATTGATCCACTTACTGCTAACGCCAGGATATCCCGCTCCCGAGACTGCCTGCATAGTCACCATGCTCACTGTGTCGATAGGTCCGAACTTTTGAATGAGAGCCGCGGCGGGGACAACGAGTCCGATGACGGCACAGTTTGAATTGCACACAAGAAGGCCTTTGTCTAGTTGGTAATGCCGACGCTGTGTTGGGATCGTCTCGATATGTCCTGGGTTGACCAGCGGAACAATCAGCGGAACCTGAGGGGCCAATCGGAAGTTTTTGGCATTTGAAAAGACGGCGAAGTTTGATTTGAGAAAGGCCATTTCAACGTCACCAGCCACATCAGCATTCAGGCCGGAGAAGATGATGTCGCAATCTGGATATTCGGCAGGAACGCAGCGTCGGACGGTCATACTGGCGACGTGTGCGGGCATTGGGGTCGACTGTTTCCAACGCACGGCATCAGAGTATTTTTGACCAGCCGACTTCTCCGAAGCTCCTACAGCTACCAGTTCTAGCAGCGGATGTTGAGCGAGCAGGAGAATGAACCGCGTCCCCACCGCTCCAGTCGCCCCCAAGACACCTAGGAAGTGTTAGTCGTCCACTGTCTTTGGCAGTGACTAGTGTAATGGTACTTCATACCGCATCTCTTCTTCGAAGACATTGCTGTAATCCCGTGCGGTTCTCAATGCTGACTCTGTTTGATTTTTGGGGCTGAGAAAAGAAAATCTTCCGAGATCAGCCGGGTGGCTCCAACCGGCAGTCCGCAATAACGCGCTGTGCTTGAGTCAACAGGGATCGGCAGAGTCGGGTTGTATCACCCAACAAAACCCTCTTTGCAACAAGAGCGACGTTGAAGAGAGAAGGGAGTGTTATCGAGTTGCCTCCTCCATTGATAAGAAGATTGTTCATAATGTGTCATACCTCTGTAGGGCCGAAAGAAGACTAGCGTTGGCGCTAACTCAGGTGGAAGGTTGACCGAGAACAACCCCAATCCCCCGACTGGCACGTGATGGGTTACACGAACAAGACTGCACTGAGTAACTCAGTTATCAGTAGATACAAAGCAGAATCTATAAGTTGCACAGGTGGTTATGGAGAGAAGCGCTCCACGGACTTGACAAGTTATTAGACTGGGTATGGGGTGAAATTTTTCGGGTACGTGTTGGGGCCTGAAGGAACATATTCACGGAAATCGGGCCAGTCAACCTGAATTTGACCCCTATATAAGGTCTACATATGGCTTCCAGGACGAAAAGTGGAAGGCCAAGGCTCCCTGACTCACCCATCATGCCAGGCACTTGTAGACCACCTCATTGTCTCGGACGCAACCTTCCGGTGTGCTTGTTAGGAAGGACCTTCCGCGTAGGCTTGGTTTGCCTCCGACTCTGTCCACCCTTTAGTCCTTGCTCTGAACCTGCACTGGAATGCTCAGGAGTAGCACATTTCGCCCTCTTGGCGGCGGGTTCATCGACAGAAGCATCAAATTCATCTTCTTGGATACTTTGCAGAGACGTACAACTGTCTGCCAAGGTGGTTGACGGACTATCCACAGGTGCGCTTCGGGCTATCTGATTTGCGTGAGCGATGAATTCATCTCGCACTGTTTTAGCCCGATCTCGGAGGTTGCGGAAACTAGTGACTCCTGTTCTGAAAGTCTCGATGCTGTCGGACAATTCGTACCCACGAAGTTGTGTCATATGATACTCAACGGGTTCTCCAGGGGCTCTAGGCGCTGTTAGATGGTGACTGTATAGTCTCAGTACGGCCCCTCCTTGAAGGTAAACGGCTGAGTAGCTGTACGCGTTGCCATCGTATTTGATTTCGTCCGATTGGTAATTCTGAAGACTGTGCATCGCCCTGGCGCCGACCGCCCCGTCATGACGGGCTTGCCGCCTTGCTACATCGGCACGACCACTCTCGCCTTTAACCCCCAAGAAAAAGTTCGGTGCCGCGGGTAGTGATGTATCGTTGGATGGGACAATGCGTCCTCCGAGATCGTGGCGGATCTTCAGATTGATTTGCCGGGGGAAGGCGCCGTCATACAGGTCTGGCTTGGGTCTGGGTAGCTCTTCGGCGAGCGGCTCTAGGTGGCTAAATACGCGCTCCGCTGCGTTATAATGGTCTTTCCTCGGTTTACCGGCAATGATGGACATAACCTGAGCCCGTGTAGTTGCTTCATCGCTCACTAAGTCACAAAGATCTTGGAAGTCTGCGAAATCCTTGTCACTGAAGCGTTGAGGAGACAAGGAAGGCCGGCGCTTGGCCATGTCTGCTCTGATATCTCCCACATTGTTGGGTTGTATAGTTCGACTAGGTTGGTTGATACCAGCGTCGATCAGGGCCTGTCCGAAATTGGAATCGTGGACAGTCATCGGCTTGCAGGTTGTACCTTTGTCGGTAGATGCGTGCGGACGCTTTCGCTTGGTATTGCGTCGGGTCGTTGTGTCGTCCTGGTCAGCTAGACTTGCATACTACACGAGGCCACTGTTAATATCGGACTGGCAATAGATGGACAAGCGGAACTCACTCCTCGGATATGGGTTAAATCAGGTCCGCCGCGTAGTGCAAAACGCACCACGCTCTTGGTCCTAGGCCTTGAAATGTCAACGTTGAGTTGGGGCGTTAGCACTGGTACTCCGGCCCTCAACCTTCTGGAGTCGAATTCTCTCAATGCTGCTCCACTTAGATGGACCTTGGACAGCCGATTCCAGAAACCCGTAGTAGGCCACTGGTATTCTTCGGCTTCTGATGTGCGTTTCTTTCGCCGCAGCGAGGAAGGGGAGTCTTCAGCTTTTCGAGGAGATCTGAGAGTATTTCGCCGCCGATTCTTTGCAGGAAGGCTTCCATTGGGGACAAGCATGGTGTGTTGAAGGGCAGCGGTTGAGGAAGCTGGTGAAGAAAGGTAGGCAGCTACGGCCAGATTGATTTGTTTGTCTTCAGTTCTGAAGTTAGCCGTGGAATGTACAACAGTCCTTCCAAGGCTTCGTTGGTAACCGGGGAGGCCAAGGGAGGCCAAATATGTATCGTCTCCGCAGGAGGGCATGTTAGCCGAGCGAGCCACCCAGTCATCCCTTGTTGATGTCCTTTGATGTCCCACGGTGTCCTTACAGTATAATTTCTTCTGGTAGCACCCTCCGATGGATACCGACCCATTCATCCAACACTTTCTCGAGATACACCTCGGTGGGAGGTATCAGATTTGTCGACGTATAGGATCAGGCTCGTTTGGAAAGGTATACATGGGTACGATTGTCCTCCGAGCCACGATAAAACATCTGATCATGACTGATTCACACAGGGTGCGACGTCCCCAAGGGCAATGTGGTGGCTATTAAACTTGAGCACTGTTCGATCGATCCATCGCTTCTCAAGCAAGAGATTGAAATCTATAAGCAGCTGGGGGCAAAACGTGGCATCCCTCGGTTACTCTGGCACGGCTCCCACGGTGAATTCCAGGCGATTGTGTTCGACCTTCTGGGACCTAACCTAGAGGATCTCTTTCAATACTGCGACAAGAAATTCTCACTCAAGACAACATTGATGCTGATGGACCAACTGATCCGGCGGATTGAAAGCCTCCATGCGGTTGGATACCTCCATCGCGACATCAAGCCCGAAAACTTCCTATTGGGCACTGGCAATCAGGGTAACGTAGTATACATGACTGACTTTGGAATTGCGACCCCTCAAAGTGACTCGCCCTCCCAAATCACCAGTCAGAAGCCGGGAAGTCACCCCGAGATCGTCTTGGTAGGCACGTGCAACTACGCCAGCATCAATGGCCATTTGAATGTCGGTAAGTGCGGTGAAGCATTCCGGTACGGGGTTCGACAAGCTAATACTAGTCGCTTTGTGCAGCTCCAGCGTGGCGTGATGACCTTGAGTCACTAGGGTACATGGCCTTGTATTTCCTTCACGGCTCTCTTCCCTGGCAAGGTCTGCAAGCACCCAACCGGAAGGAAAAGCATAGGCTTGTCTACGAACGGAAAAAGGCGATTGCGGTGGCGGAACTATGCCATGGCCTCCCCACCGAGTTTGCGACATACATGAGCTACATTCGTGGACTAGAGGACCAGGAGAAGCCCGACTACAAGTACCTCGGACGATTGTTTGGTCGACTCTTTGGCAAATCAGGCTTCAAGTATGATAATGTGTTCGACTGGACGATTCGGGAGTTTGAGAGGCTCTCCACTGTGGTTTAGGGACATTTCGTCATGTCCACTTTCGTAAGCGGATACATGGTCGAGCGGGAATGGAAGCAGGCGAGATTTTCTAGCCGTGTACTAATTGACTAGCAAGACTAGTTACCAATCAACCAATCCAAACGCTACACGGCGCTAACGGCTGCTACTCAAACTGCCGGTCAGCGTTGCTCAACCAAAAGCACCCAAGGTGGCGCCGTTGTGGGGGTTTGGCGCCCGAAATCGCGGGGAAGCCCGAATCCGAGGCTTGTTTCAATGTCTTTATCAATTTCATCCAAAAACTCTCCGACTCTCCACACCTTCTTCTCTCCTCCCTCCATCACTCCACCCCCCTTCTCCCTTCTGCTTCTTGTCCTTAGCCATACACTCCCCGAACAGCAATGAATGACTTGCCCCATACCCGCTCGGCAAAACCGTGGGCCGGCGGACGGATTCTCACCCCCGCACAGCGCGAAAGAAAGAGAGCTGCCAACCGAGCTTCGCACCGCAACAGACGATACCAAGCTGCTGCCCGCACCGCCAGCCTCGAGTCCCAAATCGAGCTTCTAAAGGCCGAGATCGAGGTGCTCAGGCGGCGAGAGGGGCCCGAGGCACAAGATTGCCTTACGAGTCCCTGCTCGCCCCTTCATCCTCCTTCGGGTCAGCCAGCTTCTCAGCTCCATGATCCGCTCGCCGTCATTGCCTCGTCTCCCATTGAACTTGCCGACCTGGACCTACGGCCTTCGGTCGACTTTGCAAATGCCGACTCGGGCGGCATCCGATGGCGAAGCATCCATGGTGGTGGCGACCACCACAACTACCACGGAACCGAGCAATTAACGCCTCCTCCAACCTCGGCGACGAGCTGTCAAGAGATCTTCAACCTTGTCATCTCCCAAGCGCGCCGACTGTCAGCGTTTCAAGTGTCGACAGACGACACCCTGAACCAAGACATGTTGGTGCGGGCCCTCGTCAACGGATGGCCTGATGTCCTGATGCAGTACGGCGGGGCGGGCGCCCTGTGCCCTCTGTGGAGCCTTCTGCACTACCTCGACCGACGCATCTTCTGCAAGAGCGGGTTCATGACGCGATTGTGCACGCTGCGCATGACACACGCCATGCTACTGTGCTTCGTGGGCGCCCGCTCCTTTCGGGACCTGCCGGCGTGGTACCGGCCGCGCCCCTCGCAGCACACCATCCGGCACGCCCTCGCGGTCGACGTGCTCCCCTGGCCCGGCGTGCGGGAGCGGGCCGTCCACGCCCAAGGGCTGACCCGCCAGAACCAGTTCTGGACGGACCTCGTCCACCGCTTCCGCTTCCACTGGCCGTACCACCCGACCGAGGCGGTCCAGCTCGACGCGGACACGGGCCTCTTTGCGCTCTCCGGCCTCTTTCTGAACCAGGTGCACAACATCGACATGTGGAAGGTCGACCTGAGGTTCTTCGACTTCTTCCCGGACCTGTACGACGACATCATGCCCTCGCTCGACGGCATCGAGAGGCCCCTCTCCTCCTGCATCCTCCCGCCCTGCACCATCGGACCGACCCTCCACGTGTCGACCTCGACCCCCGTGGTGCAGATGGTGGGCGGTTTCGCCGCGCTCGACAGAGATCACATCCCCGCGCTACCGTTGCCAGAGGCTTCAAGCGACGATGTGCCGTCAGAGCCCAAGGAGAGACAACACGCTTCACTGGCCATGTTGACGCCCTTGACGCAACAGCAACAGCAACAGCAACTATTATCACTTCAACAAGACGATCTAGAAAGACGAGGCGAAACAAGAGTCAGATGGGGGCTACTCCGTCCATCCTGATCCATATATATATATATATATGTATGTATATCAAGCGCGCGCGCCCACGAGAGAGGGAAGAGCAAGAGGCGGGGACATAGGTTATGAGACAGGTCATAAAATTCCACGGGTCAATACCACCCCGGCTACTACGCTACACGGAGAGAAGGGAGAAAGCCGTCAAACAGACCATGATCATGGATGGGCAAAGTCACATCAAGGTGACTCGGTCCGGATAGGGTACACCTCCCTCCACGATTCGAGCGATGATCACCCACGGAGCGAGTGAGGTTCCCATGCGAGGAGATGTCGAGTATGTGTGCCTGCCCGGGCAGGGGAGGATGATCATGCGCTGTCGCGGCGAGGTTGGTTATCGGATCGTTTAGTTCTTGGTGGTTGATATAGACGCCCAGGACGGCGGTGATCACGTGAGGAACAGACGGTGTCATTGGGAACAAAAACCGTTTGACCGAAGAAACCAGAGGAGCCAGCGAGCTAGCGAGCGAGGCTTGACCAAGAAGGGAGGCAACGCTGGAGATTGAGCATGGGATTACCGATGTGACTCGTGTCTGTCTGTCTGTCTTGTCTATTCTCTGCTGGACTCTGCTGGGTTGTGCCAGTCTATTAATGAGGCACGACCCTGTATCATCCTTGACTATCTGGCTTCTCGGTCCCATACCTCCCACCTTGTAAAAGCATGAATGGAACCTCAATCGGAAACAGATACACCTGTCATGCTTCTCTATTCTATATCACAAATGTCACAAGCGCCTGCGCCTATCTTGCCCCCTTGGTCGTCGTTGGCGGAGCTGTGTTGTTGGCCACACCCCGCTTCCTCTCAATCTCCTCGATCCGTTCCTGCTCCGCCTTTGCCGCGAGCTCCCTCTTGCGCTTGTCGTCTCGTTCAACCTGATCGGGTCGCTTGATGGCAATATCCTTGGGACGGAAGTCGCTGAACAAGTACTTGAATATTTGCTCCACAATCCAACATCCCACAAAGTCAGCAACCATCAGAGTTGTCAGGGCCCACTTGAACTCGCTGGTGAACGGCACCAAACGTAACTTCTCGCTGAGCTCCGGCAAGAACTCGGTACTTCCCGCAAAGGCCACAAACGAGCACGCCAAAAGTCCCCAGTACATACCTCGGTTCTCCCGGATGCTTTCGCGAAAAGGCCGTCCTTGGTAATTGATTGCAAAGGTGGACACTTGTTGGATCAGTTGCATGAGATAGACGGCGCTGTTGAGCAACGAAGGTTCGAATTCGCCTTCGAGGTCGATCTCATCGGATGGCGGGACGATTGAATAGACAACGTTGGAAAGATAGATCAGAGTCGCGCAGTGGATTGCAAATTGCCCGAGTACCGATCCAAGGATATAGGCATTTAAGATGTTCGGCTGTGGTCGTTCTCGCGAAAGCGCTTCCACAGGTTTGGCCCGGGAGATAGAAAGGAAGCACACGGACATCAACATTCCGCTGATGGTCACCTGACCATCGCCGAACTTGATGCCTGCCAGGTAGATGACAGACAAGCTGTAGGCGCTGATCAAACAGTTGAGAGCGAGAATCTTGTACATCTGAATGGTCGCCACAAGGGTGCATCGACCCTGCCGGATGATGTTGGGGATTGCTATAACGTTGGCCAGCTTGCTGGTAAACGGAGCTGCAACGGAGGCATCACCCAGTTTGATTGTAGGTGGCTCGCCATCATCAAGTTCAGTTTCCATCATGCTAGAGGTAAACTTGTCCGCCCAGTTTGCCGCCTTCTGTTGTGCTTCTTGTTGGCGTCGTTGCTGGGGTGTCAAGTTGGCGTTCGACTGTTGGATTGCTTGAGCACCAGGTGAGGTGATGGTCTCCACAGTGCCATTCTCAGCGTCGCCATTCTCCAGATTGATACCTTTTTGCTCGGCGATTTTCTTGACTGCCTTTTCATGGTGAGGATTTCGCGGGCCAGGCGGATAGAGGTGTGCAATTCCGATGGGCACCGGCGGAGGCGGCTGATTGAATCTTTGCATCAGCTGCACTTGCTTTTCATATATCTCCTTCATTTTCGTGGTCCGGAAATGTTCACCGATCTTGTTGAGGGCGTCTTGGGAGCCATTGAGGAGAGCCACGCCAATGTGGGCCTGCTTCAGCGCGCCGACATCGTTCGTCCCGTCGCCACACATCAGCGTAGTGTAGCCTTGGTCTTTGAGACCGATCAAAATCTCTTCCTTCTGCTTCGGCGAGACTCGGGCGTAGACCCAGGTATGTCTCAGCAACGACATGAATGCTTTTTGGCCGCTGAATTTGGCAAGTGCATAACCAGTAACGCATAAGTCCTTGGTCTCAAGAATCTTCGGATCCAGATCGGCCGTGGGGTCAACAGGGATGATGGTTTTCTCGTCAACGCTGCGCCAGACGAGTTTGGTCCCCGAGTCATCGTGCTCCGGAGCATCCAGAATCAAACAGTCGCGGTCGACGATCTCGACCTCTCTGGCAACATGAACAGCGGTCAGCGGGTTGTCTCCGGTGATCATCACAACGCGGTGACTGCTCTCGTTCAGCATCTGAATGGCCCTGATCGCATCTTCCTTTAGGGGAGTCTGAAGAACCAAGAAACCCGCAAAGTGTAGATCACGCTCGACCTCTTCGCGTTTGAGATCATTGATGCGCTTCTGGCCTATCTCAGCCTCGGTCGAGAGGTATTTGTACCCAAGAGCTAGCACCCGGGCTCCGTTGCGTGTAAAGTACTTGAACGTCTCCTCATACTTTGGCGGTGTCTCAACGAGCATCTTTTGGATAGTTTCCGGAGCGCCTTTGACACCCACAAAAGTGCCCTTCGCCTTCCGACCAGAGTTGGGATCAGTCATCAGAACTGTAGCCACAGAACTCATACGCTTGAGAGCCGACGAGAATTGAAACCGTCGTTTGATTTGAACGACATGCGAGGCACCCGCTGTCGAGAATGGTTTGGGTTTCTTCGATTTGGGCGGAGGAGTGCTGATCAAAGTGTCGTTGTGGCCAAGGGTCCAGTTTAGAGCGTTGAGTGTGGCCTTTTCCATAGGATCACCGACAATGTCCCCTTCCTCCAGTTTGACCAAGGCGTGAGCGGTTGCCAAAACCAGTGTGGTATGAATGCCGCAGTCTGGGACCTTGGTGACTGAGGACTGCGCACCGTCCGCTTCGATTTGGGCACTCTTCTTCCCCAGGCCAAGACCGGCGATACCATCAACGACGAGATCCTCGCCGGTCAACGTCCCAGTCTTGTCGAAACAAGCGACGTCCACACGTCCGGCGTATGGGATTCGGAAGGGTTCTGTGCAGAAGATGGCAAATTTGCTGAGCGCTGCCAGGCTGGTGTTGACCGCTAAGGATAACTCCATAGGCAGTTCAGGCGGCACGACACTTGTGACGATCAGGATGCAGTCGAGCAGGAGCTTGGATCGCTTTCTGTTGTTCTTGACCCCTTCCTGCCACACATACCACGAGGCCGCAAGCGCAAAGATCAGAAGGAAGAGAATGAAGATCAGGGCCTCGGCGTTATTGGCAGAGACACGCTCTGTTGAGTAGATCATGGTCCGCACGAGACTTCCTTGACTGGTTTCGAACCCGGTCTTGAGCACAACCGCCATGGCACCATTGTCAGGTGGTGGAGGGACACCCGAGCGCAACTGCGGAACGGCTTCCGGTGCTTCCTCGCTGGCCGCGGGATGGGTTATCTGAAGGACCTTTGTACCTCCCCAGAGAAAAGCATTCTTATCCAATCCTTCTGGTTCGATTGTCGCGTCTGCGGGGCGTAGAAGAATTGACTCCTTGAGAAGTGGCGTGCTCTCTCCCGACAGCATAGCCTCGTTCACAATGGCAGTCCCTTCAATAAGAAGCATGTCGCAGGCAACTCCTGAATCTTCTTGTGTTCGCCCCACCGACACGAGATCGCCGGGTAGCAGTTTGTCGCTCTTGATCTCGACCCACTTGTTGACACGGTACACCCAGATATCATACGGCTTGATGCTCATTCCTCGAAACTCATTCAATGTCCGCTGTCTTTGCCAGACCACTGTGCTCTCAAAAGCTACAAGCATGAACAGCGTGAACAGCGAGTAGTACCAATAGTCATCGAGCAACCAGAGACCAACGCAAAATACTTGGAAAATGAAGAATGGCGCGACAGCATGCTCTTTCCACAGCTCCGTAAATGTTGGAACAGGTATGTCAAATGTATTGTCTCCATAATGTTTGTGGACCGTCTCAATCTCGGCGTCAGAGGTAAGACCCCGCGATAGTTGAAATTCTCGGAGGAAGGGCTTCTTCTCGGCATCAAGCGCATAGGATAGAGGTGCGAAGGTTCCCTTTTCTGGTGAGTAGAGAAATCGTCTCTTCTGAAAAAGGAACGAGGTTCTTCCGTCCGGCTCCCGCTCCAATTTGCAGATCGCTGATGCACCCGAGTTAACCACGGGAATGACCTTAATCAACTTGGCCTCCTCGACTTTTGTAGCTTTGGTCATGGTGAACACAGTCTTCAAGTGAACACTCCATTTTGTTGAGAGCCAAGTCAAAGATTGGAGTGTAACGATTGTTGCGACATAGACAAATGTCCATTCCGAGCCATCGATATAATCATCGTAAAGGTCCTCGTTTAGGTAGAATGCAAAGAAGATCGGCCATAGGATAGTGAAAGGCCATACGTAGGCTTTGAGGAAGACCGGCAAGGGGTTGTGGAGGCTCGCCGTTTGGATCTGGTCGTTATCCACGAGTTTCGATCTGGAATGCGTCAGTGGGGAGATGCGATCAGGAGAGCGGACTGTGATCTAGTACATACGATTTTTGCGCCATGGCGAGCATCAATCAAGAGCTCGACGGTGTAGAAGAATATGGCAGATGGCGTGTTGGCGGACAAAGACCTTGGACACAGTGTCCTATCAAAAAAAGTTGGCGGCATTCGAACAAGATGCGACGCTCCGCAGGCAACGTCGGAACCGGGACCTCATCACGTGATCATACGCCACTCAGCAAATGTTTGCTGTGTTTGCTTGGCATGTTTGCATATTTGTGATAATCCGCCCTGCTTGACTCATCCACCATCAGCCTTGAATCACCACGCCGAACCAACCTGACCAACTCGAATCTTCCGGATCATTCTCGTTTTACGACATCTTTCTTCATTTTGTCGAGTGCTGAAAGGACAACTTTGCCTGGTATATTGTGCGAGACGTGGTGCCACTCCCATTATTGGATTTCATCTCATCTCACGTGTCGCACCTTTCAAGAAATCTCACCGAACGACTTGGACAATCTCAGATACGACTCATCCTTCAGCCTTATGGCTGAGTCTGCGGAAGCAAGCATGAGCTTGCCGGAGCGTATAAAGGACAAGGTTGAAAACGCGATCCCAGACAAGAAGCCCAAGAAAGAAAAAGCGCCCAAGCAACCCAAACCGCCAAAGGAGGCAAAACCACCCACAGAGAAATCGGCAAAATCTGCAAAGCCCCCAAAGCCTGCAAATGCTGCGCCATCAGCACCGACCGACCCAGATGCCATGTTCAAAGAAGGCTGGCTGGCAGCGGTCCGAAAGGAACGACCAGCAGATGAACCAGTAGTCACACGTTTCCCCCCCGAGCCGAATGGCTATCTCCATATCGGGCACAGCAAAGCCATCGCGATCAATTTTGGATTCGCCAGATTCCACGGCGGGAAGTGTAATTTGCGGTACGACGACACAAACCCCGAAGCGGAAGAAGAAATCTACTTTACCGCCATTGAGGATATCGTGCGCTGGCTGGGCTTCAGCCCCGCTTTGATCACTTACTCCAGCGACTTCTTCGATCGGTTGTACGAGTTGGCCGAAAAGCTTATCACTCTGGACGGCGCGTATGTGTGCCACTGTACCGACGAGGAGCTCAAAGATCAGCGAGGCGGCACAGATCCGAAGAACAAACATGAAAGATACGCTTGCCCCCATCGCAGTCGACCCGTTGAAGAATCGCTGGCCGAATTTCGAGCCATGAGAGATGGCAAATACAAACCGAAAGAAGCCTTTTTGCGGATGAAACAGGATCTTTCGGACGGCAATCCTCAAATGTGGGACCTGGTTGCCTACCGCGTCCTCGAGAAGCCACATCATCGGACGGGCGACAAATGGAGAATCTACCCAACCTACGACTTTACCCACTGTCTGTGCGACAGTTTCGAGGGCATTACTCATTCGCTGTGCACAACTGAATTCATCCTGTCTCGCGTATCGTACGAGTGGCTCAACAACAAGGTCGATGTTCCTCACAAGCCAATGCAGAGAGAATATGGTCGCTTGAATGTTACGGGCACTGTCTTATCGAAACGAAAAATCAAAAAGCTAGTGGACGAGAAGATTGTCGCCGGCTGGGATGATCCCCGATTGTACACTCTCGTCGCGTTGCGGAGAAGAGGCGTTCCGCCTGGTGCAATCCTGTCATTTGTGAGCGAGCTCGGGGTTACAACGGCTACTATCAATATTCAAATCGTCCGGTTCGAACAGTCAATCCGCAAATATTTGGAAATGACAGTGCCTCGTCTCATGCTCGTACTCGATCCCGTTCCTGTCATCATTGATGACCTCCCTGACGATCACTACGAGGAGTTGGAAAATGCCTTTGGCCCGAAAGATGTCGACATGGGTTCTCACAAGCTACCCTTCACCAAGAAGGTCTATATCGAGCGTGATGACTTCAGAGAGGTGGACAGCAAAGACTTCTTCCGCATGGCACCCGGAAAACCAGTAGGTCTACTGAAGGTGCCTTATCCCGTCATTGCTACCAGCTTCAAGAAGGATGAGACCACCGGTCTAGTTACCGAGATACATGCCAAGTACGACAAACCGGCTGAAGGCGAGAAAGCCAAGAAGCCTAAGGCTTACATCCACTGGGTCGCTGATGCTCCAGGGCACGGTTCACCTATCAAGTGTGAAGTCCGCGTCTTCAACCCTCTTTTCAAATCAGACAATCCGGACGCGGTGGAGCCGAGTTTCATGGCAGACTTACGAGAAGACAGTCTCAAAGTGTATCCAAATGCTATGGCGGAAGTTGGATTGAAAGAGATCTGGGATCGAGCCCCGTGGCCAGAAGAAGCTGGAGAAAAGAAGGATAAATGCGGGTTTGAATCGGTCAGGTTCCAGGCAATGCGAACAGGATACTTCTGTATGGACAAGGACACGGATGAAGCTGCGGGGAAGATTGTGCTCAACAGAATCGTCAGTCTGAAGGAGGACGCTGGGAAGAGTGCATGATTGATGATGTATGACTGTAGTATGGGGAACGTAGGACTTTTCCAGGGACCTCGGCACACCTTGTGACAGATAGACTTGATGAATTAACGGTGCAGGAGGCTGGCTGGACGTGAAATGATGTGTAGGCGTTGAATTGCGAGGCTGAACTGACACACTGAAGTCCTTGTACTGGTTATATACGCCCGAAGTGGATGACTAAGCAATCCAGCCACACGTTACTCCTGTCGTCTCCGCCTCCCTCCGCCAAGTAAACGCCCTCGAGGTTCCGCCCCTCTATCTTGCTGCCTCTTTCCGCCATTCCAGCCACTTGATGGAAGCCCAACAACGGTGCAATGTCACGGCGCACTATCGGCGGTGGAAGGGTCTTGGGAAGTAGTAGGACTCTTGGACCTCCGCCGCCGCCTCCTCCAAAGTCGACGTCGCCTCTTCCCAGCCATGTCCTGTCCCCCTCCGCTTCGAGCCTCTCTCTGAATACCTCTGAGAGCGGCGCCTCTACCCCTCCGTCGTCCGATCCCCAAGACATCGCATCCCGAGTATCCCTCGACCATGGAGCACCCGATCTGTCTACACCTGCGGCTGCGGCTGCCGCAACAGACCGCTTGGTCTGTCCCATCTGCAACGAGGAGATGGTCACCTTGCTGCAACTGAACAGACACCTGGATGATGCGCATAAAGAGATTGAAGAAGAGCAACAGGATGAGGTCAAAGACTGGTTTAAACAACAAATGGTGAAGGCAAAGAGATTCCAGCCATTGGCGGTCCTGAATCAGAAACTCAAGGGGCTAGATGTCTTTGAGTCGAACCAGGACATCGTCCGAAGCAGTACCCCTACACCGAGAAGTGAGGCCGTCTTAAGAGATAGTAGAGACTCTCCTGCTCCGCCTTTGCCTCCGAAACCCACACCATCAGTCCTCGATCCGGAGGACATTATCACGAAGCAACACTGGCAAAAGCGGACTGCTTTCGATGTGTGCTCGGACCCAACATGCGAGAAGAGGCTTGGTTCGACGGTAGGAGCTGTCAACTGTCGACATTGTGGGAAGCTTTTCTGCGAGGAGCATACAATGTATCAGATGAAGCTATCGAGATCTGCACAGCATGAGCCTGTCCGAGGACTCTGGTACCGAGTGTGCGAGACATGCTACAAAAGCCGGGAGGGTTACACAGACCGGCATGGTCTAGAACGAGACAGAATGAGCGAGTTTGAAAGCGTCAGGCGAAGTAAGCTCAGTCATAAAGAGATGGAGACGTCCAGGCTGGAGAAAAGGCTATCAAGGTTGACGCAAATCCTGGCCAACCCTCCGGACGAGATCCCGCAGCCGACGAATAACAAGAGATGGTCGTTGAATTGGGTCCCAACCGATCCTCGAAAGGCTCTTGAGCAAAGTATCGTGCCCTGGCAGAACGACACTGACGTCCCGAGATGTCCGTACTGCCAACAAGACTTCAGCCAGTACTCTTTCCGGAGACATCACTGCAGAACTTGCGGGAAGGTCGTCTGTGGTGACGCCGCTACTGGATGTTCAATCGTCATCGGCCTCGATGTGGCTACTAGTACGTCTCCCCCTTTCACTACTTTGTTCTTTTTTTGACATACTGATATCAAACTTGACAGCTAACACCCACATCACCATCACAGAAAAGCCCGCACCCAACGACACCGTAGCTGTGGACGTCCGTCTCTGCAAAGAGTGCAATCAGACGATCTTCTCACGCAGGGACTTCCAAGCCTCTCTAACCTCGCCCTCTGTCGAGGCTTTCACCCGATCCTACACCAATCTTCTTCAATTTGAACGGGGTATCCGGCTTCTGCTCCCAAAATTTCAAAAACTTCTCCAGGCTCTCCAAGACCCCGACAATCCTCCGTCGTCAAGCCAAATCACCGATGCGTCGCGGACGCGCAAGCGACTCATGGACTCATTCACCCAGTACGACACCGCAGCTCGACGCATACGGGACATGCCTAGCCCGTCACCGACACAACTCAAACTCCAGAAGGCCATCTACCAAAACGCCACACAGTTTCTCCATCTCCACATGCTACCTTTGAAGTCGCTGCCGAAGGTTTTGAAACATGCCACACCGCATGGCAGCAGCGCAAGACCAGCGGACTTGCACAACAACCCCAACCCTCGTTCTTCCCTGGCGATCTTGAACGGCGTCCACCACAAGAGGAAGGACTCGTCGTCCGCACTCAGCGTCGCGTCTTTTGCCACCACCAACTCAGCGCGGATATCCGAGCTCGAAGCGGAAGAAAAGTCTCTCCGCGAGCGCCTGATTGTCCTCGAGGAACAGAGGTTTCTCGTGCAAGAGATGATCGCCGACGCCAACCGCCGGAGGAAATTCGACGAGGTGGCGGCCCTGGCAGGGAATGTGGAGGATCTGTCGGCCGAGATCGACGCCGTGAGCAAACTGGTAGACGGGGTCCGAGGAGAATTCGAGGGACTGTACACCACCAGCGGCTTGGGGAGTGGCGTGAACAGCCCACAGCGAAAGAACTCGGACCTTGGCACCAGTAGGGGAATAGGTATGGGCATGGGCTTGGGCACGGGAATCGGCGCGGGAAAGATGAAGACTGTTGAGAAAGGATGAGGCGGGGGATCCGCACCCCGTCACTGAAGACAGAGAGTCAGAACTGGCTGGCTCGCGGAGTAAGGAGTAAGGAGTGAGGCGTGAGGAAACACTGCCCTCCAACACTGAGCTGGAGGGAACCCTCTTCTTCTTCTTCTTCTTCTTCGACGACGTAACGTTATAACGATTCTGTTGTTGTTGTTGTTTTGCCCACAACATCGCTTTGTTGCTGCTGCTGCCGTTGTTGTTGTCTTCCATTACCTCCCGAATCTGTCATTTGTCATTTGCTACCGGGGGAGCGCGTAGCACTCCTCAAACAGGGAATAGCCGCTGTCAATTATATGGAACAGGAAGCGCAGGCTGGAGACAAGAGCGCATAGATACCTAAAACGATGAAAATATCCAGGATGGAATAGGGTGGAATAGGGTACGGTAGGATGGATTGGGGAGTTCGGGGGTATCTCATTCGTACACTATCAAACCGTTCCTACATGTTACTGTGAATCCAAGGAAGAGTGCATGGGGGATTCTGTATACACCGTAGGTAGATAGGTATCATTCAGTGCCTATGGGCAAAGCAAGTCGCTCTCATCATGATCTCCAAACCGTCGTTAGAATGTGCCGCTTCATATCATGTCCTCTTATGTCATGTGTCAAGACTCACGTGACGTCAGCCAGTGTCATTCCGTCAATGACGTGGCTTTGCTGCTTGTCGTGGCTGGGGCGCGTATACTCGATGATAGCCAGCAGAAGACCCCTATTCGCGCGTCGGACGCAGTTATCTCTGTCGTCCGCATCCGTGCCCGTGTCGGCACTGGTACCCTCGACGGCGTGGAGGGCCCGAGACTTGAATTTCAAGCCTGACGCTGCTGAGATGGTGTACGCTTCGGTTGAGATTCTTGATATTTTCATCGTCATTGATGACGGCGAGTCTTGAGCTTTTGAGGTCTCGGAGGAATTTGAGGGGTCATCGCGATTATCGCTGCCAACAGTCGCCGTGTCACCATCCCCAGGGTTATGTTGTTGGGCTATCATGCCGTCCTTCTCGTGCAAAACAGGTAGGCAAAGGCCTGACTTGGCTTTGATCCAGCCAGCCAGCGATTCCGAGAATGTTTTCTGTCCCCTCTCATTCCCTCCCTCCGGAGTCTCGACAGAGTTGTACCAGGTAAGAAACGCGGTGGCAGGAATGGCTACGTGGACGGACCTCAAGCCCGTGGCCACGGGATGGGAGAAAGAGACGGTGAATTCGATTTTCCCCAGGATACTGCTGAAGCTGTCGTGGAGGCTTTGTGGACTCGCGCTGGAAAGAGATTTGTGGATGGTAGCCAGGTACCTTTCGAGCGTGACCTGCATCTGACTCGAAGATGGCTCAAACGGATAGATGGTGGTGACGGCGAATGTGTCTTGCAGATATTTTGTGAATGATTTTAGAGCTGTCGGCGATGCCTTTGAGAGCAGAATTGCGCTCTCTTCTTCCGCTTCGGTGGACGGCTGATGTTTCGAAGTAGCGATCCGCCTGCGCTTCGAGAGGCTGCATCTTGGCGACTGAGTGTATATCATGAACTGAAACGTATCTTTTTCGTAGATTAGAGACACTGCCAATCCCCTGAGCTGTGGGCGTCCATCTTCATCGTCACTATCATCACCATTTCTCGATATTTTCCGCCTTCTCTTTTTCCCAGGCCACAACCCGGGGCGCTGATCATCCTCTTCGCGCCCAACGACATTGTCCAGGGATGTCCAGGTACACTGTCTCAAGCCCCCCAATTTCTCCCTTTCCTCCTCTTTCTCGTACCGCGGGCGTTCTTTGCCGAGAGATCTGGCGAATGCGTCAGCATGTGACGAGAGCTGCACTCGTTGTTTGTCTGGGTCTTCCCGTCTACCTGCGGGGGGTCTCGAAACCAGTACGGACAGGGCTGCAGGGAGTTTGGGAATGCAGAGTACATGTGTGGTAGCGTCGTAGAGAGAGTCCTCCATCTTGGAGGGTGGTGTGGCGCTGATATTGGCGTCGACGAGGGTTGGATCTGGCGTTGGTGAGGCCGTCTGCGGCTGCTCCTCATTGTGCGCAGGTGATGCATTTTGCGGACGAGTCGCGTCGAAGCGCAACGCGAAATCACGTGGTTCGATAAGTTTGCAGTCATGTGAAGATTTAGCCGCCGCGAAATGAGGCTAGCAGGTGTCATTGTCCCTACACAATAACTCGGTCTCTATGTTTACAACCACACTCCACAGCCGAGTATGATAGGACATTCATTCCCTAATCTTCGAACGCACGCCCAAGTTCAAGAAAGAATGTGTCTTGGGTAGCGCTGGCCGCAAGGCTGAAGCAGGCACCAGCCGAGAAGCCAAGCCTTTTAGCGTCACGGGACATGGGGTTTGTGGCGCTAAACAACGCAGCGGACTTCATACTTAACAGACAAACATGTCAACCCGCAGGCGCCCACTGCGCAACCATTCATTTTGCAGGCACCCAACCCGACTGACACAGTTGTCAGCGAGCAAGGGTGATTCGGCCACAAGGCCATTGCCAGGCTCTTCGAATACATAAGATGGATCCCCCTCAATCTAGTCCGTCAATGTTCTCGGGCGCAGGTAAACGACGACGCTGCGAAGCCGAAGACTCGAATACCCTTGCGGAACCATCTGCGAAACGACAACATCTTGACAGTGTCGACGCGAGTCAACCCGCAGTCGAGGAGCAACTCCCCTCGCCCGAAGTCACCAACTCATCTGAGGGTCGTCAGCCCCAACGTGGTGTAAGCACATATTGGTCTCGGAGTGCAACACATGCTCACCGTCTACAGGAGATTCTGTATACCCCATTGTCGCCCCAGAAGCCGCCGACCGACCTTCGCGGTGTTGCCGATCCCATCTCCGAAGAATCTTATACATTCCTTGAAAGCCAATCTCAAAATCCACAAATCCGTGAATGGGTGTTGGGAACGGAGGGCTCGGGAGAGGACGACCCACAGCCACCGCCGATTGAACCATACCCTGATCCATACCCTGAAGCATTGGTGGGGATGCCGTCGGTCAAACGCAAGCCGTCCCAAGAATCACTAGGTTCCGTTCCATTGTACGCAGATGACCTTGAGAGCATCGCTTCTACCGACGCAAAGTCCAATTTCTACAGTAGTCCTGCTTTTCCCACTCTCCTGGAACAACATGGAACCTACATGAAGGACTCCGCCAGTGGCCTTGACGCAGAGGAACTCGAGTTTTGTCAAGGGCTGCTTTCTACGAGCGTCCCCCACCCACCAAACTCGATGCTGGATGACGCGGTCTTCATGGCATTCTCCGAACTGACTTACAATAAGTCTGAACAATGGCTGGTGAAGAACATGCATTCACACCTCTTTCCGGCGCCCGAGCTTTTAGCAATTCGTGGACACAAGGAGTTCAAAGATCTCGGTCTCATCGAAGCATGTAGCGACATGTGGCTACGATCCATTTTCCCGGCCTACGGGAAATGTCCGCAACCGGACTCAACGATTGGCTTCAAGTGGGAAAAGTTCTCGAGGAAAGAAGTTCTGAAACTAGGCATCACTATTGGAGCACCCTCCAAGTATATGGCCCGGGATGATATATTCTTCCCATTCATAACGCGTGAAGCCAAATGCGACAAACAACCTCTCGATATCGCCGATCGACAGAACGTCTACAGCATGAGCGTTGCTCTCGACGGCGTCATCGATCTTTTTCGGAGAGCGGGCCAATTGGAAGAACTCAATGGCAAAGCTCTTGGGCTGTCAATGTCTTACGACAATAACACAGTGAGGATTTATGCCCACCATGTGGTGACCAAACCTCAGGAGTCGCAAGGCCAGACCCCGCAGCAGCTGCCAAACCTCAGTACCATGAAATATAGGACAATTATTGGCGGTGTAAGCTTGACTAACGATGGAGGCAAAGATCGTTGGAAGCCATACGATTTCTTTTACAACGCATGCCTCAAGTTCTCTCGTCGGCATCTTCAGCGAATCAAGATGGCAATCGAGCGCCTTCCCGACCCAACCGCACCGCCAGTGCCACCGCCATCCGTGCCATCGGCGTCCTCCATCGATGAGTCCGGGCAGACTTCACAGACTGGCCAAGATCCCCAAGGTGGCGAGGGCGTCTTCAAGAAGCCACGGAATGGTGGTATCAATGGAGAACTTCGGAAACAACTAGCTTCGCTCGAGAGCCAGTTGGGGGGACTTCAGAGGCAATTGGAAGAGCAAAAACAACGCGAGTCCACCCTTCAAGACCAACTCGCAAGGCAACAAGAGGACAGTAGAAGGCGCGAGGCCGCGCTTGAAGCGCAGCTGGACCGCATGTTTCGATTGCTGGAAAATCGGAGTCAATAGCTTTGGGTTGATTTGTTTGTGATGACTATGTAGGGCACGTCTTGCTCTGTGTGCCTATGATGTGATGCCCCAAGCTACCATGAGCGTTTACCATAGCTATACCCTTAATGACTTGATGACTTGTCTTCAGTGCCTACCCTGAATGAATATAATAACCAACCCCGAGTTTCTAGACTACGCCTGTTATCTTTCCCCGCAGCCCCCCTTTACACCTACCCCGGAAAGCCCCGGCAGGAAAAAATAGGGGGAAAACGGAATAGGGTAGAGTGTCTACTTTTTCATCATTTCTCGCATTTTGACTAAACTAAACGAAACGCACAATAGGAAATCTGACTGACTACCTAGGAAACCGAGTACATAGGAACCCGAGTACATAAGAATAACCATGAAAAAAGCAAACTGGATCTGCCCGTGTTAGGCCAAAGGACCTTTTGTGTGCCTCAGCGGCGGCAAGGTATGGACGGGACAATGAATGGATCGTTACTCTGTGCTCCGTGTGAGAGGGGTGTGTGTTGCAACCTCCCCCCCCCCCTCTTTCCCTGAGACTCGAGACTTGGTCGATAAAGGGTCAAGATGACATGAGATTGTTGCTTCGATACAAAGATATAACCTCCGGCGAGAGCAGGGTCAAGGGCAAGCCCAGGCTCAGGCGACATGCGGAGCCGGCTCGATGATGTCGTCCCCCATCCCGGCCAGGCGGTGACGGAAGCGGCGGAAACGGAGATACGGGACCGGCGACGGCTGCGTGTCATCGTGGATCAGCGTCGTGGAATAGGCCGGGGAGGAACACACGGCCGGGTCAAAGTTGTCGTCGTTGTCCGGGTCGGTGGTCGTCTCGACCAGGACACGGCCGTCGGGAAAGGTCACCTGTCGCACTGCCGGGCGCTTGAGCGCCAGGTACGCCATCAAGGCGGAGCTGGAGACCCGTGTCGAGTCTCGGAAGGATAGGATGTTGAATGCCGGGGCAGGAGCAGGAGCAGGCGTGTCTTTGTCTGTAGTGACCGGTGCTGGTGCTGGTGCTGGTGCTGGTGCTGGTGCTGGTGCTGGTGCTGGGAAGAGGGAGTCGAGCCAGGCCAGGTCATCCACAGTCTCGAGGCACAGCGAGGTGCAGCTTTCGAGAGCCAGGGTGGTCAGCTTTGCCGGTGCGGCGGCGCCAGGGTCGGCGTGGTCAGCGTGGTCACCGGTATTGGATCCGTAATAGACGCCCAGCCACTGGACAAACGCAGCGTCGACGCCGGCCACATGGTGCATCCTCAAGTCGACCAAGCCCGGATTGCACTCGATCCAGTTCTGCAGTTGGACGCGACTGATGCCCGAGCGCTGCAAGGTCAACTTCCTCAACTTGGTCAAGCGGAGTTTGGCCGGTTGCACTTGGCCGACACCCCCAAAGATGTCCCAGATGGCGGACGACGCGAGGAACTCTGGACGGACCCAGAACTTGAAGGGCAGGCACAGGTCGTGGATATAGGGGTGGCAGAAGCCGAGGTGCAGTTCCTCCAGGTGCGGGAACCGTGTAGCCAACATCTTGGCCAGGGGCGGTAAGGCAAGGTCCCACATGTAGAGACGCAGAGCGCGGAGGTCGGCGCAAACCCATTCTGCGAGGGTCGAACGGACAGTCAGATTCTGCAGACGGATGAGCTCTCCGGCACGGCCCATGGCGATGGCTGGGATTCTTTCTTCGACTTCTCTCCGGGGTGGGTTGCTTCTAATAGCGATTGTTTCTCGTGGCAGCGACGCCTCGATGACCCCCCGCGTGATGCTGGGGTTATCGCCTCCGTCGAAGCTATAGTCAGGCTCGGCATCGTCCAGGAAACTAAATCCTGTCCGCGGGGACGCGGAGAACGCCAGTATTCCATGTAGGTCTCTGGAGAACGCGGCAAGGTGTAGCTCTCTCGTCGCCATGGTTGCCGCCTGAAACCGTGGATGGAATGATAGACCCGGGGAGGGATTGGTTGGAATGATGTTGAAGGGGAGGACTTGCTGAGGGACCTGTGATGGGAACTCTTCTTCCTCCTCAAATAAAGAAACAATCGATAGAGAATATTGAACAGCTGGGACGAGGACGAACGGGCATTATATACTATGCTGTTCGTGCGCGGCGAGGGGGGCATTGCGTCCATGGCCCATGCCAACTGAGCCTGGGATGTCTCAACGGCCAAACAGTCAAACACTTACCACTCTCGCAACGAGCCTAGCCGTGAGGCTCCGTCCTAGGTTCTGACCTCCTAGACAAAGAGGAGTATGAAAATCCTGGGCACAAAATGGAGGGCGATCATACGAGGCATTCAGCCAGATGATTGGAACTCGAATGGAATTGGGAGTGGGGCGGAAGAACCTGGGAGAGGGGAGACGCCTGGATGGCTCTACCGTCCATGCATCCATGCCTCAGAAAAGATAGAAGGCGGGTTGATGTCTGGATTGCCTCCCAGTTGGTTGGTGAGTCGTAGGTTCGTGGAGAAGCCCAAACTCCCTTGTCCGGATGTTGGTGCCAAGCAAGGGGGTAACCTAGCCAGGAGCCGCGGGGACTAGAATGGCGGAGATGAATACCTGAATATCCAATCAGCTGATACGCCATGACCAGGGAATTTGCATGTGTCGGCGCCAAAGGCGTTGCTTGGATGTCTATCTGAGTGGCTGCGCCGCTAGGGGTCTCCTTCGATCATGGAGACCCAGCGGAGTTTTCCAAAAAAAAAAAAATGCGTTGGGCATGCTTCAGCAGGGGAGATGAGATCAGGGAGCACGACGAGTAATGAGCAGCGATGAGATTGAGGAGGAGGATGAAATGGATAACCAAAGGCGGACAATGCTCAACGACAGAACAGACGGTAAGACAGAGTGATGATTTGGGTTAGGCAGCACTTGATCTCATTGGCCCGTTGCGCCCAACAAGTCGCGCTAAAACGTGTACCAAAGCTCCATGAAACTCTAATAACTCTAATTGGGTCATGATCAGAATTCCCCCGCCAGACATTAACAATAATAATGATGGATATACAAGGTGCGGTAGATACAATTCCCCGCATGGTGATCATACAAGGGCCATGATGGCCTGATTGGCACGACACGGCAGGGTTGCAGGGCATGAAAGCAAACTGCAACTCCCCCTTTGTCCCCCCCTGTCACACCTGGGTGACACCAATTCATCGCCAGAAGTGATATCAGATTTTCCTTCCTGCATCATTGACTATTTGACTTTCATCTGCTTGCTAGCTAGACTCATTCAGTAGACCATGGATGACCTTCGGTGTATCCGTAATTCTGCCGCAAACCTGCTTAGGCCCGGCTCTACAAACAGACTTTGACTTCAGTTTGGTTCGTACTACATACATCATGTCGCCTTCAAGCCAAAACCCACTGTGGCTTCTCTCCCCTGTTCACAAGCTCAACCAGATATCTCCGTCAGCTTGTTCCATGTCCTCGTCTCCGACAAGTGGCAGACCCACTTCATGCTCCCCCCGTCCCGCGGCAGCCGCTGCCCCTCGCTGGAGAGCCACTGCAGCGCAACTCTCTGCAACCGACTTCAGATGCACCTTGCGAGACTCGACCACTCGGGCCCAATGTGCCCGCCATCTCCTCTGTATCGCCACGGCTGCTCTCACACCCTTGGTTGGGTTGAGAAGCCGAGAACAAAGGAATGCCAATGCCGCCACCACAAAGTCCCGGTCAAAGATAGGCGCACGATGAGTGGATCCTTCCAACTGGGTGAAAAGCATGGCAAATTGCTCACTGCACCCGAGACACCTCAGCCGCTCGGCGAGCGAGCGACCTCTTGGTGACCCAACGTCATAGCTGAGATATCCTTCGTATTCCTCAACAATAGCTCCAAAGACCCGTCCATCTGCAAAGTTTGTGGTCAGGTTGGTCACCCGGATTCCTTGCTTGCTGGCAACGGCTTGAGCCCATCCTTTCAGGAGGGCTATGTATCGCGCGTGATCATCTTCATCAGGCAGCAGTTCGAAGTAGTCGTTTTCGTGACTGCTAGCCCCGGTGCGGCACAACCTCTTGATTTCACGCTCGACATCGTTCCAGTCAACTAGTCCACCAAGTCCCCACTTGCTGGTCAGGCCCCAGAGGAGCCTGACTGTCTTTTCTCTGAAGCCGTCCACAATGTCTTCTGCTTCGACAGCTTCTGCCAGATTCTCCACCCCCTTGACTCCCTGTATTGCGCTCAGTGCGATCTGCACGTTATACAATTTGGTCGCTCGGCCCAGACAGGGGTACTTGAGATGTTGAGACAACGGCCAGCTGGAGTCCCCTGCGTTCAAGGGCAACTGTTGTCCATCGGGCAGAGTGATACTGGAAGTTGAATCCGAACCTTGCACATACTCGAGGGACGGTGACGCAGAAGGATACAGGAGAATCTCGACAAGTCTGGTCAGACGCACTCCATCCCGCAAGTCAATCGCCAGATTTTCCACCTTGTATGTGTATTCCGCCAGGGGATGTTGTGTGTGCATGACCACATACCCAATATGAGTCAAGGCTCGAATTGGATCTCCTGCGCTTGGATTAAGCTGTTGGAAAAGCGCTTTGACAACGCTCACAGAGGCCTTGTACGATGCCGATGGCTGGAACAAGCACATGCTCGACACCGGGTTCGGGGTTGTCTTCATCATGTCCAGGAGCTTGATGAGCATCAGACTCCGAAGGAGCGTGCGCTGATAAGACCATGATGAATGATCTGTGGATGGGTCGTCCGGATGTCCGTCTTCGTTTCGAATCAGAAAGGTCTCGATAAATTGTTGCAAGGTACGTCGATTGGCACTGTGGCTATTCTCAGCAACGGGGAACACTGACGAAGACTCGGTTCCGTTGCTCAGGCACCGTCGACCAACAACAACTTCCAGCGCCGACCCAAGACTCGCAAGTTCATATGTATCGAGCCATAAATCCGTGAAAGCCTTCCGCTTTCCTAGGTCGGTGTTGAGTCTCAAAGAACCCCGGAGAACATCCCGGGGCACACTCAGTGCTCCATATAGCAGCGCAGCCTGGAGTCTCTTGTAGAGTAGCACATTTCCGGGGTCTCCATATCTCTCGAGCAACCGAAGCCTTAGCATTTCATCTTCCACTGGAGAGCATAATGCGGTTGATGCTGCAAAGAGGTTGTTGACAAGTTGCGTGATTGCCGTCTCCTGGTGACTCAACCAATTCTCCTCGTACATCATAGGATCGACAAGGTCTTCAGTAATAACAGGATACAACTCACAAGCTGGTACAGGATTCACTTTCGGGATAACAAATCGACTGGGGACTGATGGCTTTCTCGCAATAGATTCACGTTCCAATGCAGCGAGGTTTGACTTCGGTTCTAGGTTTCCTATCACGGATGCTAGTCCTGGTCGCCTGGTCTTCAACTGTGGTCCTCTATCGCAGCCCGGCTTCGTGCTGGCACCCTCGGCGGAACTCTCCGTTCTGGCTTTTCTCGGAACGATTGCCGTGGGTTGGCCTTTCGACAACACTCGCGCTCGTGTATTAACTTGTTGCCGTCGAGCCACAGTATAAGCATCCTCCAGGTCTGCGCTTCGTCTCTCCAGCTTCTGTCTCCCTTTCCCAGACATGGCTTTCTTGCCGAGCATTTCATTCTGCCCAGGAGGAATATTCTCCTTACCACCTCCTTGTCCCCAGCGATCCACCAACACTGCACTTTCTTGGAGAGGATTAGTCGTAACCTGCAACGGCTGTCGCGTTGGAGACATGGTGCTTTTAGACCTGGCAGCGCCTCGCTTCTTCGCGACCATCTGCGCAACGATCCCTGTCAATTCGACATCGGGCTTGCTTGGTAGTTCTGTAGTCGCGGATGTTGCTGGCCATCCTGGAGAGGGCTTCACCGCCGGGTCCAACCTCTTAATTGGACTGAAGATACCCATGTACATGCTCGGCACTGTAGTGTCCTCGGTCGGGATGTATATCGTAGTTCGCCGGTCTGGCTTGAGCGAAGTTGTCGGATCCATCCTCGGGAGTGCAAAAGTGTCTTCAGGGAGTGTTGGCAGCGGTTGAGCCATGGATGAGGATGATACCCTTTCGGCCTTGTTTGTTATTGGTCGTCTCGCCGCTTGACTTAGTCTCGTGGAAGTACCGCTTTGTTTTCGCACCTGTGACTGTACAACGACATCGCCCGCAGAAGCTGTCGTTGGGGGTATGGGCGCTGTACAAGGGACATCCATCGCTGCTCGCTTTTTCGGTCGCTGGGGTGGTTGAGATATCGCAGCTCTCCTTGCTCCCACCTTGAGCAGATTGTCGTCGTTGCCAATGCCATCTCCAGTTGTGCCATTCCTTTCTCTTCTTTCACCACTTCGTGAAGCCGCAAATGAGGTCTTGTCTTCATGAATTGTGAAGCCCTGCCCGTCATGCGGTCTTCTGCGTCGTGGTCTGACACTCTTCAAGACGCTCGGCGCAGGCGCTGCAAAAGCAGACGTGAATTCGATGTTTGCCGTAGTGTCGTTGGTTGGGGATAAGGAGACAGATTGTCGGTCGAGTTGACCGAGGTGTTGTTTGTGACGATGTTGTTGTTGTTGTTTTTGCACCTGAACGTCGGCATGAAGCGGAATCGGACAGGGCGTGCCCGTGGTAGCAGAGAGCGGAGGCAACATTTCTGAGAGTCAAACTCTTAGTATTATCCCACAAAATATGATCACATCTCTTCAGCACAAGGGTTTTGGTAGCAATTGTCCAATGACCAGGAACTCCGGCTCTAAAAAAACGTTGGATTGAGACGCGTTGAAAGCGGGCGTGACGCGTTTATTGACCAACGAGGCGAGAAAACAAGAAACGGTGACTTTGGGCGCTCGTGGTGCGGGGCAACCAAATGCAAGTCCCGAACAAGTGCAGCACGTGTCACTCGGTCGCCAATTTGATGCTCACAGTTTGGAGAAGACACGGTGACACACTTACAGTAGGCTTGCACCACCGTTGGAAGTGCGCCCACTTCGCTGAATCTTATGTACATCTATATCTAAAGCCACAAACCTTGTTGACGCCAACGCCTATTCCAATGCCCATATCTTTGCCGTCGCTATGCATATCCATCTGTGATCAGAGTGCCAGCTGTATGCTGGTTGCCATATACCGCAACGTCCTGCGCCAATTCATACAAAAGTGAGTCCTCAGTGTCCTTGCCACCAAAACACCACTTATGAGGATGAAATGTGGGGGGCTATCCTACAGCTCATCCCGGCTAGGGAAGTGGAAATCCCACGACCGATCTGGCACCGGCAGTCCCAGCCAGAAATTCCACAAGCGATTCATCTCCATGATGAAGATAGCCCCAAATTTGAAAGGCAGTTCAAACCAAGACCGTAGAACCATCTTGTAGGCGCGCCAAACAAGGTCGAGCTCGGTCCAGAATGCTTCAGAAATTGAATTTTCCTCTGGTGGACTCTGCGAAGATTTGCTGTCCACATCGTCGTACAGGTCGTCAAAATTTGCACTTTCGTCGGAAGTCTCAGTGTCCGCCGACTCGACTTTGCTGTCACCTTTGGCGGATACTGGAAGCGGGCCGTTGATGTCCAGAACGCTCTTATCCCCGGTGTTGAGAGCGGTGCGGAACTTTTGAATTGCTTCGAGACTGTGACTGAGACGACCGAGAGTGTTTACCAAAGCCACCAGCTCTGTTCTCCTCAAGTGGGGGTTTTCGCCGTTCTTATTCTCATCATACTCAAATAGCACTTTCAACGCAGCTCCGTAACCAGCTGTTTGTAACTTTCCCCAGAGCCTGCATTTGTCGCATCCTACGCAGTCCATCAACCTGGACACATTGCGAAACCGGTTGCGGAAGTCGTCCTTGAGCACCATGACTGACGGATCCTGAAACATGATGGATTCATCAAAGGTGTGTGGGCCAGATGCCGCTGTGTCTGCGAGTGCGAGTACTTTCTGTTTGGTCTGGAAATCCTGGTCGGGATCGCCGGAACAGAACGTGTAGGACTCAAGATGTTTCCGCAACTTGGCAATCGCGCGCGTCAGGATGGCGTAGTTGAAGTAGACGTTGGAGATACGCTCAGGGAATTTGTGGAGTCGTTCCTTGTAGCAGTCGAGGTTGTGAACCCATTCGCCGGTGGTCTGATTAAAGAACTCCCAGCAAATGTGCGTGGAGATGGATGCGTGCATGCCGCTGACGATGCGATAGAATGCCCGTTGTTCTAGACACTCATCGTCGAGGGGATACAGATCGTCCGTTTCGTCCACATGTTGCCGCCCATATTCTTGGAAGATATCTTTTAAACTCTGGGCGGCTTGCAGGGGCTTCGGTTTCAGCGAGGCATATTTCGGAGATTTCGGGGTGAAGCAATTCTCCTTGTATATAGCATCCCAGACCTGTCGGGCACCCAGTCCAGCGTAGCCGGTGTATCGTTCCGTGTTCTTAACGAGACTGACATAGTCTCCTTTGGCTGCGGCGCCCTCATCTTCGGGAACGCAATAGTCTCTGTGGTCACATTCATCGTCTTCTTCCAGTACACAACTTTCATCCACATCTTCGCCCAGCTGATATTGTAGCGGCCGGTCTTTCGGTCTTTCTCGTTGTTGGGCAAGCCCCGGATGTTTCGCCCTCGCTCCCTCCAGTTTGCTCAATTCTGCAGCTCGCCAGATCGGCGGTATATCACTCTCATCATCTATTGTCTCCACGGCGCAGGCGCGGTTGCCGCACATGGAGTTTTCATCGGTCCAGAAGGGACAGGCCTTGTTGTAGAGGTTTAATCGGTAGTAGGCAAAGAAGTCGGTGTTTTGGGTCAAGTCGTCCAGCGATGGGTAAAGGTTGGCGTTCAGCCTCTCGAGGTCCGCATATGAGGTGCAGGCATCGGTCACGATTGATTGGGGATCTATGGCGCATTGGGGTTCGGCTTGAACGCAAGAAGGGTGCAGGAAGAGGTAAAGGGCAAGGAAAAACTGCGAAGCACGTTGCAGTCGCATTTTGCGGGTGGCGTGCTGGAACGGGGATGCAACAGGTAGTCAACGATCATCAAACGAAGAGAATCCTTGAAACATATGTAGAGTACAGGTATGAGGAAAGGATACCTGGACGACTGAGTGAAGAGTGAAGATTATTTACTATTGGTGTTGGTTGTTCATTAGTGATCCAGATGGAAACAGAGACAGCGTGCGTAGAGAACAAGTTGGCCAAATACCAAATCCATCGCAGGCAAAATTCCCAGCGAGATTTATTCCCCGCAGCCAATAATTGGAGAGGCATAGGGGCACCAGCGGCACTGGTGGCGCCTAAAACGGCAGCTGCAGGTCCCAAGTCCTCGCAAAGCAACACCATCAAACCATCACCACCTACTGACACCGCCACCATCGATCATCAATACTAATACCACCACACCAGCACTGCCACCCTTCAGCCTCTGCCTCCCCTTATCATCACGTGTTACATCACCCCATGTCTGAAACAGTTTGACTCTGGTCCGCGTCCGTTGCAAATCAGGTCAGACATCCAACTAGCCTGCGGACGAGCTAAAAATTCTTTTCCGCAGGCCACTCCTCTGGCGATCATGTCCTCGTGGCTCTGACGCGACCATCGATCTCCAACAATACCTTCAATTTTTCAACGAGCAGGAACTTATATAACCTCGACTTCCTCTTATCTCGGCTCCAATCCTGATAAAATCCTCCATGAGTTCCACCATCCTCTTCCGCGCGCCTGCGTCGCAAGCTGTACGTGCACGACCTTACATTGCATATTGCACTGCAGATAATAAGCCCAAATGTGCATCGGATAGGATTGTTGGCAGGCCAAAAACATTTCAAATGCCCCAACGGCAGAGCTCCGTTGCTCTGCTTGCGGTAAACTGTGCGGTAATGGTGTTGATAATGTCTCGATGATGGTACAAGTAATGAATGAATGGCAAAAGTCGCCAGAGATTTTCAGGGCAGAATATGAAAAAGCCCACAACTAGCATTGAATAGCCCTGTGGTCGATGTGAGAGCAGCATATTCGTTCGTGAGTAGAGACATAGAAAGAAACATGTCTTGTCGTCCCATATTCTTCTGCTAGCATCGCTGAAAATTCGTAATGTTTTTTTTTTCTTCACAGACAGCGTAGATTTCTCAGGAAAGCGCTGAACTACCATCCAAAGGCGTCGCAGATGCAAAATCACGGCTGAGACGTGGTTATCAGCTTATTGAATGGCCATTGAACTTGTATGTAAAGTCTGATGACGCGTATGCCTTTGTGCTGTCCAGGCTAAGGCATTGCCGCAATGCGACAACCAGCTGGAACTTGAACCCATTTCATTACTTGAACCCATTTCATTACTTGAACCCATTTCATTACTTGAACCCATTTCATTACTTGAACCCATTTCATTACTTGAACCCATTTCATTACTTGAACCCATTTCATTACTTGAACCCATTTCATTTCTAGTTGTGGTCGTCCATTGCTTCAATGTTGGGTTATCAAGATACTAAAAGGTCATTTTATAGAGGAAATTAAAATGCGGACGACAAAGTGGTACTTAATATAAACGTGTTCCAATGGGTAGACAAGCGGCGGTCATGAAAACCATGGTACATGCTGTCTTTCGTGGCCTTTTGTCTCAGATGTGTGATATATAGGCAAGCGCTGTTGGTCCGTGTAGGGCCGAGTGAATTGTTTCTTTCTCTCCTCGATAATACTTAGTACTAGTAGTACTTTCTTGCCCTCAAGTTGTTTGCACATCAGCTCCATTGATGCGTCCTCAAACTTGATGCTGCGAGCATCAACACTGTGTCTATTCTACTAGTAATTTCTATACAATATCAACATATAGTATCCGTAAAGTACTCCAATTTCCCGACAGTGTTGAGCGTTCGTGCAAATGACATGGCAAACCGCTCCTGCTGTCTGAGGAAAGTTATTAATCGTAATATGTATCACAGGCGGGAGAAGTAAAAGAAACCCGTGGTGATGTAGGACGTGCTGTAACTAATTTGGGAAGGAGCGAGGGTACCATTCTTTCTCAGAAGGCTTGACTGAATCTCGAGTAATATCTCTCGCTGCAGAGTTCAACCCCAACACGTGTCTGCGTACATCAAGCCCAGGCGGATTTGATTCAAACAGAATCTTCTGTTCACTCCTGCTCACTTTCGCTGAAGAGTTCGAGTGGTTGATGTTCTATCCGGCCTGCACTAATTGGTTGTCGTTCACCCAGCATCACCGAGACCACTCCTATACATCCTGAATACCCTATTATCGCCATGCTAGTACGATACGAGGATATTGGTTGATCAAAACCGAGTAAGTCCTAAGTAGCATTATCGATGGAGCCTTCTTCGCATATCGGCCAGATCATTAATCACCTGGCTATAGTGTAGCGGTGACAAGCAAAGCTGTGTCAAGACATATCAAAGAGCAAAGAGATGTGGGCCCACAACTCTGGGTATGATCACGGTAAAGTGACTCAATCGCATGGAACAGAGTCTAAACGACACTGCGAAGCGCGTCACTGAAATCGCCGAAAAGGGTAATTCACAATCAAGCCCAACTACAGCGCCGAGCGATCCAATCCAGCGGCATCAAATAACGCTCATGTTGTTGTTCGTTGTAAAGGCTCGCGCGGCCTGTTATTCTCGGTCTCGATAGTGGTGAGATGTACTATTAATCTACATACGTACAGCAGCGGTGGTGTTCAGGTGGTATGAGTACTAGTATTCTTGCTGCGCCCGAAAACGCATCTATCTTTCTGATTGTGAAAAAAGCCATTGTTTGCATGAATGAATGCAATAAAAATATATCAAATCCTGTCTGTATAATAGTATTCAAACTCCTACTCACCCCGTATACTACTACTATCTTGCACATACTAATATTTTAAGGCCGAATGCACCACCAGACGGTCTGCGAATGAGATTTGCTGTGAAGGGTTTTTATTGACCAGTTCCAAGAAAAAAATCGTGTGCTGGAAGAGCCGGGCGTCGAAGGCGAGGTCAGCAGTCCTTGACAAGTAGCACATCCCATGCATCCAGCTGGGTAGGGTCTTTTCGCAAGCCAGGCGGCATGTACTTGGTAGTAATTAAACTGGTCACCTCCAGCGTGAGAAAGCAGACGTCCGGTGTGCATCTAGCAGAAGAGCCTTGATCGAAGAGTTAATACTGGGTGTGATATCGCCTACTAGTTAGTAGCCAGTCGCCTACGAGTTACTGTACAAGCTTACTCCGAGACATGAGAGACTGGATTTGAACCGTGCTGCGAAATCCAGAATCGCATGGTAGATACTACCGACTGGTAAGTACTTGGTGCCTGTGTATGATGGATCTCGTGAGATCGACATAGATACTTATAGGTATACACCCCGTGTGCACGCAGTCCTCAAGACATGGTGTCAGCTCCCTTTCATAAACTCATTCAGCCAGAAGAATTATCCCCTCTTTCTCGCAGGTCGTCGTCAGTTACAGGCACACTTCAAGTGCCTGCCCTATCATTTCAAAAGTCTCTCATTACCTCCCTTATTTTCCTGTGCTTCTCCTCGATAGCGATATCATGCGGTGGCACCCATCTAGAGTCCTTCACCGACAGCAACGTCAACCTCTCTCCTCTTCTGTCGGTCGATCTTCGGCTCCGTGAGCCTTTGTGTTTCCATCCTCCGGAGCAGACTGCCATCAGTGAACTCGCTCGTTGGTGTGAGATCTACCAAGGGCTTGCCTGGCACCCCGCGACGATCGCCCTGCGATCGGCGACTGGCACTGCGGGCAAGGAGACCAGTCCCAGTAAACGGCCCATCTGTGTCATCGGCGTTGCCACTCATCGCTGACTCGGCCGTAAACTTTCGCGGAAACGACGTGGGCGGAGCTCCTTGCAGCTTGGAAGGGAATTTGGGGCTGCCCGCCTTCTCGTCAATGCTCGGTCTCTCCGGCACGAAATCGATCAACGGCCTCTGGTCATCAGGCTGTGACGCCCGGTGCGCGACACCCGACTCTGACTTTCGGTTTCCCTCAAAGGTGGAACCAAGATCTAGCAGTGGTTTGAAAGAACCAAGCACATAAGGCAGCGACTCCTTGGAACTCCTCGTCTCCGGTCTGCTCCCTAGCTTGAGCTTCTCGGCCGGCTCAATCGGTTTCGCTTGACCTTCTCCAAGCTTGTTGACCAGATACCAACTGCGCCATGAATGGACGGCGTGATACCATCTGTCGGCAAGCGTTTTGTCTTTGGTACAGAAGAAGTGTGCAAAGTTTGCCCCATCTAGGAACATGGCCGACTTCTCCTGGCTCTTCAGGGCAAAGCACAGCTTCTTGGGCGGCTTGAGCTTTTTGATCTGTCTCGCCGTGGGAGTGTACAGGTCAAAGTCCGACAAATGGCAGATGTTGGTGGAATCAATGCCCGTTTCATTCTTAGACATGGTGATCTGACCGTCCTCTCTCAGTCTCAACCAACGTTTGTCCCACTTTCCAGGCCGGTGTGAATGGTAGATGTTGACTACGGTCCCGTACGGTTGTTCATTGGGAGCGTCCGCGAGCTGCAGCCCAGGCGCCGCGCATTCGCCTTCGGCCATGATGAAGAGGTGGTTCTGCGTATCGTTGTCCCAGGAATTCATCACATCACGTATCCGCTCATATCTTCGAAGCGGCCGCTCCAGCCCGAGCTGTGAGAACGACTCCAGCAGGACAGCCGTTTGAGGGTCAATTGGCTCCGACATGCAGAGGGAGGCGGACCTCAGGACATCCTTGGTAGTAGTTGAGGGTGTGATGGGCAGCGTAATCAGTGCATCTCGACATTTGACGCTTACCCTTCGTTCCCCAGCATTTACCGCCGACACTGGGGCGTCGAAGTTTGGTTTGGGAATCGGCACTTCGCTGTCGGGCTTTTCGTCGTTCCATCCAGCGCTGCTGGTTCTGGCATGGCTTTGTTTTGGCTTCTGTCGCAGCTGCTCGACCGCGGATGAGGCACGGCGATGATGTGCACGCGTCTCCTGTCTGTTGAGAGGGTTGTGTCCGCCAATCACCAGTGTACGCGTCCTGGACTTTTTCGAGTCGACGGCAACCTCCGCTGTTGGTGGCGCTGGAGATGTATGTTGTTCATCGACGCCTTGTTCACTGTGCCGAGCGTCTTCGGACCGAGTGCGATCCTGTCGCTTTCTGGCTTCTTGTCGCGCTGCTTCCTCAGCTTCTCGCTGACGGGCCTCGTGCGCCAATCTCTCCTCCTGTTTCCTGCGCCTTTCCCGCTCTTCACGCCGGCGCCGGGCTTCTTGTTGTCTCAATTCTCTCACCCGGTCCTGCTCCCCTTCCAAAAGCAAGCGCGCTTCTTCCCTTGCCATCTCGAGCGATCTCCGGAGCGCTTCTGGCGACGGTTCTTGTACATTGGAGGTCAACGTCTGCTTGCGTGGTGTGCTTTTGCTGGTCGTCGGCCTAGTCGTAGGTTGGGCGTTGTTGCTATGTTGGATGACCATTCGGCGGACGCCGTTTTCTGCCTGTCTGGCCTGTCCATCCTGTGCAGTCGCGCCGTTCAAGGTCTGGCCTCGGGCTCTTGGGACCGTCGCGCTATTCACGCTGGTAGGCAGGGGCAGTTCGTTCGGTAGGGGCACATTTGGAGTCGGCGGTGGTCGGCGGTGGTATCTCGAAGGTAGACGCGTCAACGAGGCCTGTGACGTCTGCGGCAAGGGAGGTGGAGAGCCTTGGGACTCTGGGGGTTTGACGGCCGACTGACGGACGGATCTGTAGCGCAGGAACTTTAGAGTCTGCGCCGATTGCGCGGGAGGGCTCTGAGCCTCGCCATCCATAGTTGTGAAGCGCTGTCGTAAAATATTATGGGCATGTGTCGCATTGCTTTAACGTCTCGATGGAGCTTGAAAACCCCCCGTCTCGGGGAATTGGGCGCGTGAGCAGAGTGCGCCGGGTGACTTAGGTAGGCAAGAATGCTAGCCGAGATGAGGCGAGGTGAAGACGAATCGCGACGCGAAGCGGGCGTTGATGCGTATCCGCAGCACCAGGGTTCGTGTGAGCTACCCCAAGTGTGTGCCGCAAAGCTGCCCAGACGTTTCACGTGATCAGCACGTGATCATGGTCACGTGACGGTCTGAGCAGGCATTTCCAACCTCTTGTTTAACTGATGATATGGGCGTCAGGTCAATCATCAACATTCTTGCAAAAGCAGGGTGGCAGGTTTGCGACGCTGCTGGCGGATTTTAGGTACGGTGAATATTACCCGTTATTATTGGAACAGCCTTGTACGATTACAGTAAATTACCCTTTCTGCCAAGCATGTTACAGTCATTGGTTGCCGCGGCTAGTGCTGAAATGACGCAATTAGAACAATGCATACGGACTTGGCGGTCGAGGCTAAGTGAACGTACAAGGAAGCTGCCCATAGCTGGCCACTGAGCAATCAAAGCAGAGTTTCAAAAAGTGAACTAAAATGGTGCAGTGCGCGTTGAGATTTCCAACTAGTCGAAAACTTTCAAACAAAGTACCGGAAACTACATGTTTCAGGATTTGTATACACAAAGGAAATTCATTCACTTCGTAGTCTTCCAACCCCCTCTTATACATATCCTGGAGCCTGCACGAGAAGGAGGATATCTCAGGCCTGCTCATATTCAGCAGAAATCACCTAAGCATGTAACCGTCTCGACGACCGAAGCTGCGCAGGATAGAATTCCTCATCCGTGTCGTCGTCCTCTTCTTCGAAGTCGTAGATTGCCCAGTCCTCGTAACGACGCACTTTGGCATTTTCAAATTTGTCGTTCGATGAGCTCTCTTCGCCCGAATCATCAGCGTTGTTGGATTCATCACCATCCTTCTCTTCTTCTTCGTCGTCATCTCCTTCTTTGTCGGAACTCTCATCGTCTGCTTCATTATCCGTCTCGAGTTCTGGATAGTTTTGCGCACCGTTATCCCCTTCAAGAAGTTCTTCCAGTGTGTATCCGAGTTCAAAAAGCGTCTGGTAGAGCTGCGTTGGGTGAGCACAGAGAAGAGCGGAGACCATCTCGCGGAGATTATCCCTGCCAACATCAAATTGACTAGGCTCGGCTAGTTGTTGGAGTATGACGTCGTGCTGGTTGAGCCAACGATCAATTTCCTCGGGGTCATTGAGGTCAAGGATTACATCTCGAATTTTCTCGAACACAGGTAGGAGTTCTTGGAACAAGTCCTTCGGTCTTCTTTTGTCTGGGACATCACGACAACGTAGCAGGGCAACGCCTCCCCAGCCGTCCTTGGGATGTTTCCCGGACTCACCCACCACGAGGGACCAATTTCCGCAAGGACTCCAGTCAGCTGTCCTCGCAACAAACGGTGCTTGCTTCTTGTATTGGAGTTTATGAAGTACAACCCTCTTGTGTGCCTTGAGAGGATTGTGTGGATTGTCAAGGGTATACCTTCCACGGTCCCGGTTTGGGGAGCCACGCTTTCCTGGTTCTCTGAAGGGGTCAAATTTATCAGGGGTGGTCTCCAAGGTCAGCGCTGCTAACCTGGACGCGGTCATGGCGGGGAGATCAACAAGTGTAGGTGGTCCTTTTATGATATTGGTAGACTCTGGCTCAGACTCCAGAGTGACAGGTCGCCCTGCCTCCGGTTCCCACGCGTCTGAAGGCGATTCAGACTCCTGTGTAGCGGATAGAGCCCGTTCAGGCTCGGGAATATCGGGGGCCACGTCCTCAGTATCCAAGCCTGTAGGACCGTCCCCCTCGCCCATCAGCGTGTCGGAAAACTCGTCCTCGACCTCGATACTATCCAAAACTTCTTCCTCACATTTCTTAGACTTGATTCTCCGTTTTGTAAAGTCTCGAGTGTGGGGAGATTCCGACTCCGTAGTGCTATAATATTCTTCGTCGCTGCCTGAAGAGCTATCGTCCAATATGATTCTCTGTTTTTCAAGGTATATTCTTTGGGATCGCGGTGAGTCTCCTGCTGGGCCTAGGTTGTCGAAAGGCTGAGAAGGAGCGGGCGACTTGAAAGCAGATGTGTCTCTTGTGGCATCTGAAGTCTCTGACGCCCTATTCGCAGACCTGGCCTTCAGCCTAGTCGATCGTCTAGCTAGAGTTGCTTCTCCAAATATATCCGACTGAGGCGGAGTAGGGGAAGGGGTTTGTGGTGTTGAAAGCGCGGGACTCTTGATTCGTTCTGCAGCCGCTACGGTATCCGAAGCAGCAGGGGACGGGAGTTGGGAGGCTGGTGATGAACGAGATGACCTGCTGACAGTACTAGTATCACTCGCGATCTCTGAAGCGGCTGGAGACAGGAGTCCGAGGCGAGGTCTCGCTGGGGCTAAACTTCTGATAACAATCGTATCTTCAGGGACGTCTGAATCGGTAGACGACGAAGATGTACTGCGTGGTGTCAAACGAGCTGACCCTCTGACAGGGTGTGCATCATTTTCATTGTATACTCTCTCCTGGGATGATTGAACGGTATCGGGTTTTGAGCGAGGTGATCTCCGGACGGCATGGGATGAGAGTAGTGGATTGTCGTTTGAGGTATGTAGAGATAAGTTGACAGTGTTTGGTTTTGATGGAGGTGACATCCTACGCGAAGATGATAGGGATGATATTTCGATCGTGATATTTGGTCTTGGTTTGGTCGATCCACTGTCGGGTACGGAAGTAGAAGCCCTTCCAGTGTGCGTTTTGCTGTCTGAATTTTGAACTTGTCGTTTGGATCGAGTCGAGATTGTCCTCAGGGTTGAAGAATGAAGTTGATGGGCGGCTTTCATGTCTGAACTTTGGCCCGTGGGTATGTTTCTGGCGGCGCTTTTTCTTAGACGAGTCGAAATAATTGGTTGTTTGTTATCTGGACACTCTTGCTCGATGCTCTCAGTCTCCTCATTGGCCTCAACTGAGTCTTGCTTGATCTTCACAGACCCCCACTCGGTCTCTACATCTTCGGACTCGACGGTCGGAGATACTTGACGCAGCCTCAAAGATCTTCGGTCATTTATCGACGAAAGTGCCCTGCGCTTTCGAGTTTGCCTTTGTGACGCAGAAAGGTCTTCAGTTTTAGGTTTCCTATCTGGCGTAGGAATGGCATCGAATTTGGGCATCTCGCTTAGAACAGGGATGTCTTCCGGTTTTAGTCGCTTCTCCCAGGCAGGGATCAATTCAGGTTCTGATCTCTTTCTTTTCAACTTACGGCCATGTTTGCGCCTGCGGCAAGGCGGGTGATCATGACCCTTGCAGAGTCGGTCAAGATCCCAAAATCGAAGTTCAGAAGCCCCGTTAGCATACGCGATCATCAGACGTGAATAGGGATAGTCTCGCGAGGGCGACAGCACAGCAAACCGCATATAGAATGCCTCACTATACGGGGCGTCAAGTTCCAACAGTCTCTCGTATGGAGCTTTGTTTTGGAACTCGTCTGGAATTGTCACAGTTTGCGTCCCGTCCTTTTCGGTGATTACTGTACGCATGAATCCATTGCGCGTGTCGAGATGGGCTCCAGCTTTGACAGCCGTCATCGATGTTGGCGGAGATTTGCTTGAGTCGAACCCAGTAATTTTCCACAGCACAATCTTGTTTTCGGTTGCCGCCTTTGACACTATGAAGTCGCCAAGAAACTTTACACAATCAACATAGTTGGAGTGTATCGCCTTGGTGATCAAGTGAGGGTAGTAGATCATCATCGCCTCAGACGTGTGTCGTTCTATCCGCTTTGGATCGATGGATGCCCAGAAGGGAGAGCGTTTACCAAGATCCGGCAGAGTCCAAACACACACCGAATGATCGAAGCCTCCTGTAACCAGGTACCGGCCAGACTTGTGCCACGAAACTGACAGCACGCCAGCCCTGTGCCCGTCTATTCCCCCTCCACAGATAATGATGGGAGACACCCTGAGCGGCGAGAAGCATGGCCGCAGATCCCATACTCGAACTTGGCCATCCTGTGAGGCGGTGGCGAAAATCCATGGGTAGCAATGATGGACTGCGATGTCGTTGATGCTTGCATTGACATGCTGGATCCTAAGCTTGCATCTCTTGCCTGAGAGCACATCAACCACTTTTATAATCCCGAATCCGCCGGCCACAATTAATAAAGGTTGTGCCGGGTTAGCATAACCCCAAGCGCAAGAATTCAGACCAGGGTGACCAGGGTTTCTTTCTACGTCGACATCATGGAGGTCATGGATGGTGGTGATAGGCTCTCTGGGAGACGCGCGCGCAATCAAGATCCTCTTCTGGCCGACAACGGCAAAGAGAGGTTCGTCGTCGGAAGCTGTGGGCCATGGCCAGAATTTGCCATCATAGAAGGCGTAACGGTCTTGACCAGGTATGGTGTAAATGTCTTTGATTTTGGGCAGTGATGAGTCGAACTTCGTTGCACGGGCCGCCATTTCCGGGCGTTAAGGATTGTGTGAGACGTTTTAGAACTCGAGAACATCAGAACTTGAAAACTTCAGGTGTGGGTGTCGCTGATCCAATAATGAGCGTAAAGATGTTGAAAATTCCGCACAACTCTTTGTCATGTCGCCTGAGAAAGGTGCCTGTCACCATGGGGATTGTATGGGTTATCTTTCTTTCTTTGGTGGTTGTTGAGTAACACCCTCACCGTGTGAGAAGGGTTAGAGGATGGTTCGACGGTGAAAAAGGACTTTACCTATTGAAATTAGCCAAGGGTCTAGAGTTCGGCAAATTAGGGGGGGCGGGTTTAGTTCGACTGACAAAATAAATATCCGCGAGCTGCTGGGGGGGTTTTTGGAGGGAGGGGAAAGGAAGGAAAGAATTCGCTTTTGCTGGAACCGCTGGGCGTTACTTTGGCTTGGATTGCGCCCACGGCGTCCACAACATCCGCAGCCCCACTTTTTTGACCCTCGGGTGTCTTGGCGCCCATCGCCGGATCAGGCAAGGCCGGTCACGGGCCACGGGATCCTGGTTTTTCTCCCACACCCACTCATCTACTGGTTACAGCCCATGTCACCTTGTCATTTGTGACACTCAATCACGGTGTGATCAGAGCATCCTGGCCACTCCTTTGTGGTACAGCGTATTTAGGACCCAATACCTTGACACATCATCCCTCAACCCAACCCTAGACCACTTCAACCTTCTCTCAAACCTCCCTCCCAAATGACTCGCCCCTCGCACACTCCCAAGACCCCTCAGCAGATCAGACACGAGCTGGAAAACCAGTTTCTGTCACCGCCTTCTACCTTCGCCCCAGAATGGCTAAACAAGCTGCAACAGCGCTGGGACTACCAGTCGTCCAATTACGCCGAGATTTGTCAGTTGGCCCCCACCCAGACTAGGACTGTCACTCGCTTCACCCGCAAAGGCCTGGAAGGGAAGGTTGCCGCCTACCATCAAGTCACAGTGCCTGCGTCGGGCGCCACTGCAAAGAACTCTACGTCACTTCTCCGGAGACCAGCAACCAAATCCGAATTTGTGCGGGGATCAGCCGGTTTTTTCCCTTTTGCGCCAGGTGGACTAGATGGAGTTGACACTATTCAAGCTTACGAGGATCAGGTAAGGCTCGAGGAGGAAAACAGACACTCGACCAAGAAAACGAATGGACTCGCCCGAATCATCAATTTTGGAGTCAACGATGGCCTCTTGGAGGTGCCGCCAGGGTTCTCGAGGGGCATGAAATTTTCAGACAAGAAATCTGTCGAGGCACAAGAAGATGCAGAAGACGTCGAAAAGACATTGAATGCCGATGGTGAAACTGGTGCAGATCCTGCAGGGGCTGCGAGCAATGGAGAGAGTAGTGCCGCGTCAGAGAATGGCGTTGCAATGGTGCCAGGCGAAGGAAAAGAGGCTGACCAAGACGAGGATGAGGACGAATATGCCGACCTTAATGACCTCTTGCCAGTGGAGTTTCCATCCCTAGAGCCTCGTGGGGATCTCTTGCGAGCAACTGGTAAGGTGCCAGGTAAGAAATGGGCTCACGTGGTGGACATTAACAAAGCCATCCCAAACTTTGCAGAATTGGTCCCTGACATGGCACGCACGTGGCCTTTTGAACTCGACACTTTTCAGAAAGAGGCCATCTATCATCTTGAGAGTGGCGACTCGGTGTTTGTCGCTGCCCACACCTCGGCAGGCAAGACTGTCGTTGCCGAATATGCCATCGCCCTGGCTACGAAGCATATGACCAAGGCCATCTATACCTCTCCCATCAAAGCCCTGTCCAATCAAAAGTTTCGTGATTTCAAAAACGTCTTTGACGACGTGGGCATTTTGACCGGCGATGTCCAAATCAATCCGGAAGCAAGCTGTCTCATCATGACGACTGAAATCTTGCGAAGCATGCTCTATCGTGGTGCCGACCTCATTCGAGATGTAGAGTTCGTCATCTTTGATGAAGTACACTATGTCAATGACCTCGAGCGAGGAGTTGTTTGGGAAGAAGTCATTATCATGTTGCCTGATCATGTCACCCTGATTCTCCTTTCAGCCACCGTCCCCAACACCTACGAATTCGCGTCGTGGGTTGGACGTACCAAGAAAAAGAACATTTATGTCATCTCCACACCCAAAAGACCAGTCCCCTTGGAGCATTATCTATGGGCGGGCAAGGGGATACACAAGATTGTGGATTCGGAGAAGCGCTTTATTCAGAAGGGATGGAAAGATGCCAACGACATCTTGTCGGGCCTGGATAAAATCAAAGAGCAGAAAGCGATTGAAGCCCAAGCGCCTGCTCGTGGAGGACAAGCCCCTGGACAACGCGGAGGCGGGCGGGTTCAGCCTCAGCGCGGTGGCTCGAACCAAAGAGGTGGTGCACAGCAGCGAGGTCGGGGTGCTGTGCCGATCAGAGGTCAAGGTAATATCGCGCGAACAGGACGTGGCGGTGGGAGAACGACGGCTGCTCAAGATAGAAACATCTGGGTGCATCTCGTCCAGTTTCTGCGAAAAGAGAATCTGCTGCCGGCCTGCATCTTTGTGTTCTCGAAGAAAAGATGCGAAGAGAACGCTGATTCTCTCTCCAATCAAGACTTTTGCACCGCGGCAGAGAAGAGTGCCATCCACATGATCATCGAGAGGTCAATTGCCAGACTCAGACCGGAGGATCGGGTGTTGCCGCAAATCAGACGCCTACGAGAAATGCTGGGTCGCGGGATCGCCGTCCATCACGGAGGTCTGCTGCCGATTGTGAAAGAAATCGTTGAGATTCTTTTCGCAAGAACCTTGGTGAAGGTGCTATTCGCAACGGAAACCTTTGCAATGGGCCTCAATCTTCCTACCCGAACAGTCGTCTTCTCGGGATACCGCAAGCATGACGGCCGTGAATTCCGAAATCTGCTCCCAGGAGAGTACACTCAAATGGCTGGTCGCGCTGGACGTCGAGGGCTTGACACGGTAGGGACAGTCATTATCGTGACGCCAGGTAAAACCGAGGCACCCTCAGCCTCCGAACTGACCCAGATGATCACTGGTCCTGCCACAAAGCTGCGCAGCCAGTTTAGACTGCATTACAACATGATTCTGAACCTCATGCGGGTCGAGGCATTGAAAATCGAGGAGATGATCAAGCGCAGCTTCTCTGAAAACGCTACACAAGCACTCTTGCCTCAACACGAGGAGCAAGTCGCGTTGTCCCAGGCGACTCTGGACAAGATCAAGCGAGAACCTTGCGATGTATGCGACATCGACGCGGACACCTGCCATGAAGCAGCCATGCAATTCGAACGGCTAACCAAAGAACTCCACATCAGCTTGCTGTCGTCTCCGGTGGGACGGCGGCTTTGGACTGCGAGGAGACTGATAGTGTTCAAACAAGTGAGGCTCTGTTCCATTCCCTCTGTTGGGATCTACTAAGTACTGTGTGTAGGATGGCATCCGCACAGTCGGAGTGCTTCTGGAAGACGGAGTGCGCGCCGGGCCGAATCGAGGCATCAAGGTTCTCGAAATCTCCCACATTGACGCAAAGCGGTCGACGCAAGATCTGCTTCCGTACCTCCCACGTGTACGCATGATGTTCTCTGCCCTACCCGCAAATGCTTCCCAGGTCAAATGGCGGATTACCCAGGTTGGACTGGACGATGTGGAATGTGTTACCCAGACGGTTGTCAAGGTCAGAGGCCCCAGCAGGTTTATCAGGATAAAAAGAGGTAATACTTACATTTATCGGACCCAACAGGCCGATCTGCGGACGCTGCTACAGACCGATGAGGCGCAACGGAAATTTGTCGAAGAAGAATTCATCAACGTCTATTCATCCTGGATCTCAACGGCGTGGGATGAGCTGGAATGGAGCAAGGCGCATGAATTGCATATCCGCGACATTCTAATCAAGAGGAACGAGGCTGCACGAATCTTTGAGAACAGCCAATGTCTGCATTGCACCCAGTTCTTGAAGCACTACGGCATGCAGCACGACGAGTGGCTGATCCGAGAGAATATCCAATCCCTGAAAATGCTGATGTCGGACCAGAATTTGTCCCTGTTGCCGGACTACCAACAGAGAACTGCAGTGTTGAAGGACCTCGGCTTCATCGACGAACAGTCTCGTGTCCAGTTGAAGGGCAAAGTTGCCTGCGAGATCCACTCGGGAGACGAGCTTGTCATCACTGAGCTGATCCTGGAGAATGTGCTAGCATCGTAAGTGACGGGGAAAGGGGAGTCGGGTCAAGCGCGACCAGACTAACGCACATCACAGGTTCGAGCCCGAAGAAATTGTAGCCCTCCTTTCGTCCTTTGTCTTTCAGGAGAAAACGGAAAGCGAACCACAGCTTAATGGCAACCTTGAACGTGGCAAGGAAGCCATCATCGAGATCTCCGAACGGGTCAACCACCACCAGATCGTGCACCAAGTGATTCTCTCGTCCGACGACGCCAACGATTTCGTCTCGAGACAGCGGTTTGGGTTGGTCGAAGTCGTCTACGAATGGGCCAGGGGGATGTCGTTCAACCGCATCACCGACCTGACGGACGTGATGGAAGGCACCATTGTCAGGGTCATCACCAGGCTAGATGAGACATGTCGGGAAGTGATGAGCGCGGCGAGGCTGATTGGCGACCCCTCGCTGTACGCGAAGATGGACAAGGCGCGGGAGTTGATCAGACGAGACGTGGTGTTTACTGCGAGCCTGTACATGTAGGAGTCGCGCGACACGATCAGATGATAAGAGGGTGATGGTTGTCTAGATTGTCGAGTGCAAGACGGGTAAACATGAGCGGGTGGTGTCTCACAAGACGGCCAAGAAGGCCAGAGATTACTACACTTTTACCTGGTACGAGCCTCAAATATCAGAAAGAGCATGTGGTGAATTGCACTCCATCCTTTATTCAGTGTCTGAGTGTCTGCGTCACATAATTCGATCCAGTCTTGGACTTGTAGGAATAAGACGGACAAGTCCGTCACCATCACCTCCTCCAGGATGACATCTCTTCATCCAGACAGAGAGTCTTTGATTGACACAACACGAAAGGGGCGTCTACGAAACAAAGAACAAGAATCATAACTCTACCTTTCAAGCCCATCCACCGATCAGTCTGTCTGTCTGTCTGTCAGCCTGTCAACCAGTCAGCCACCAAGACATCGTGTCCCCGCGAGCCCTTTGTTTGATATACAACTTCAACTCCAACTTTAAGCCATGGCTGCTGGTTCTGCTGGTGCAGGTGCAGGCCCAAAACTCAGCACGTCAGACGACCTGCTGATCTGCTGTGCGTGCGGCGCGCAGTACGACGTGTGCAAAGACACGGGCAGGGATAAGGATGAGTGTCGGATCTGCGAGGTATGTGACGCCTAGGCCTGGCCCTGGCCCTGGTCCTGGGCATTTGCTTTGGACCCTGGCACTGCCATTGTCTGTCTGATTGAGTCCTGTCGTGGCTGGCCCCAAAGAGGGAGAGGGAGAGGCATGAATTTCCTGTTCACGATGATAATTGCCTCTCCATAGGACCCCAGACAATTCGTTCCCCCTTCAGGCCAAGCGTTCACGACACTGCGCGAGCTCAAAGAGGGACCCTACGCGAACGTCTTTGAGGTGTGCGACCACAACGACACCGTCGTCGAGATCCATACCGAGCCAAAGGTACGTTTCTCCACCCCATCCACATACATACACACGGACGGACGGACGGACGGATGGACGTATGTGTGTACCCATGTATCTGTCTACCTTGGTATCCACCTGGGTATCTACTCGGGTATATGGATATCTATCCGGGGTATATATCGTACTTCTCCTCCTACCATGTATTAACCGACCACGGACTGTGCGATAGTTCGGAATCGGCCAGGGAGCGCGCCTGATCAGGACGCCCAACGGCAATGTCCTCTGGGACTTGGTGGCGTATTTGGACCAGGATACCGTGGACAAGGTACGTTCGTACGTCCATTACCTGCCACTGCTCGAGGAACATGGAGAAAAGATGTGGATTGCAAGGGTTGATGCATAAAGCCTGGCAGATTACCGAGCTGGGCGGGTTGAAATTCATCGTCATTTCACATCCGCATTTTTATACGTAAGTTCCATCCGTCCTGTTTAACCTGTCAAGTCTCGGGTCTCTCTAAGCAGACTTGAGGGTCGTCGTGTGGTATTATTCAATGCTGACAACGCCTCCGAAAATCCCTCAGAACCTGGGCCGATTGGTCCTCGACATTCAACTGCCCCGTGTACATGACCGAGGTCGACTCGGTCTGGGCTAACAGAAAAGACACGCCGTCGGCAACCTTGAAACTTCTAACAGAGCCCACCACGGAGCTACTCCCGGGCCTCACGTCGGTCATCTGCGGAGGCCACTTCCCCGGCAGCCAGGTCCTGCACTCGCTCCCGCCAAACACGCCCGTTCCGACACTCTTCGTCGCAGACACCATCTTCGCGGTGCAGTCGAGCCACAATCCCGACCCGGGCAAGCGGAGTGACACCATCTCGTACCAGTTCCTCTGGAGCATTCCCAACTTCATCCCCCTGCCGCCGGAAGAGGTGCTCAAGATCTGGAGGGCGCTCAAGCCGTTGGAGTTCAAGGCAACTTATGGTGTCATGGCCAAAATCACCAATGTTTGTGAGTCTGCTTCATCCTTCTCTTTTGTTGTGACCCTGCAACCTGACCTCGAGGACACATCGCTGATCGTTTCGGGTCGTCGTTATTTCGTTAGTCGAGAAACCTGGACAGAGTCTGAGTCTCAAGGGGAGGTTGCTCCAGAGCGCCAAAATCGCCGTCAAAGCAATGGGGTATTCGGACCATGCCATTTTCGCCGAGGAGCTGTGAGTGATGAAAAGTCGCTGGAGGAACGTAGGACACATGGGTGGGTGGTTCGCCCTTTTCATCCATTTGATCATGTTGAACGCATGGCATTCGTACTTCTCAGACCAAAAGAACTGCATTCAAACATCCGTCACGGCTAGGATCGTTCGTGACCTGCGCGTACTTCCCCCACACCACTTTGCCGCCGGTTGTGACCAGTCCCAGCTCCGACACGTTGACCTCAATAACGGTGCCCTTGGTCAGCACGCCCAACTGCGTGTAGAGTGGGTTTTGCGGGTTCTTCTTGACGCTGATTATGGGTAACTGCACCGTGACGCCCAACTCGGGATGTGTGACATTGGCCTTTTTGTACCGGAGACCCATGGGGCGAATGAAGCGCTCGTATTTGACGGGCCGTCTGGTGAAATCGGGCCCGACAAAGGTCGGCTGCGTGATCATCCTCTTCCAGCTCTTCTTGGCCGTCTTCTTTCCCGTCTTGACCACCTTGAACATCTCCTCCTCGCTGATGCCCTTGACCTTGGGCAGCGGCACCGAGAACTTGGCCGCCTTCTCGGCCCGTTTGTTCTTGATCGCGCTGGACAGTGCCTTGGCCTGGTTGGCTTGGGATCGGTCGAGCAGGTAACCGGGCAGAGGGGTCGATGAGGGTTCGTTAGGTGCCGCCGACTTGACGTCTCGCTCCTCCTGCGCCTTGATGGCCTTTCTCATCTGGATCTTCTCCGCGTGTCGCTTCTTCTGGTGCAACTTCGCCCGCAGGCCGCGCAGGTTCTGCGCCTTCTCGGACATGGCGTGCCCTTCACGGGCCTCTCGTTTTCGTACTCGCTCATCGTGGTCGAGTCGCTTGCCGTGCTGTTTCTGCCAGCGTTCGATGTACTCATTCTGAGGCATGGTGGATTTGTTCTCTTTGGAAACAAAGGTATTGGTGCAGGAGCAGGAGCAGTTGTGCTGTATCGTTAGGCCAAGCGGTCGCTCACTCACTCGCTCTGCGTACAATGTACAGAAAAAGTTTCGGTGAATAAAATGCCCGCCAAAAATTTCCTGGGTGGGGCCCGGGAATTATGGTCACGTGTGCCAAGGCGAGGAGACAAGGTCGGAGAACTTTCTCTTCTAGGACAAGTTGGCTGGCAGGCTGGTTTGTGGATGGTCTAGATGAGCCTGCCCTCGCCCTTGAAGTCGCTGGATGCCTGACCAGCCTACGAATGCAAGGCGGACCAACCAGCACAGCACGCCATGCGCTGATCGGAGAAGTCTTCCAACGACACTAGTACCATTCAGACAACAAGCCAGCCAACTCAATGATGCGATGGTGGCAAACATCCTACCCTCCCAGCCTCCCTGCCTCTCCTCGCTACCTCGTTACCCCTGTCCTACAAGTAAGCAAAAAAAAGTCCCGCCAATCCCGTAGCTTGCCCCATCGGACAGATGCATCCGTTAGTCCACGCGGAGTACTCTCACATCACGCAGACAGGCCAACCAAGTCAGCAAGTCTTGCGGCAAGGTTGACAAGCTCTGCCAACGCTACTACCAATGTTGGACGTGCTTGTACCGAGTACTGACATCCTGTTTTGTTGGGGGAAAGGGGAAAGTGTCAACCTCGACATTATCCCTCGCTATTTATCCAAGTACGAGGTTATGACAACATGTCCTCGACATGACAATTCTGCTATCTGGGGCGTCTGTTGCAACAGAGCAGCCGCTCATGTAAAAATGATCTTTTGATCCTGACCACAGAAACTGAACCTCTCTCAGTCATCTGAGAATGAATGCGTGACGTATTTCTTGGAAATTTTGAATAAACCCAGGCCAGGAATTTGTCTCTTTTGATTTCGAGTTCGACATCCCAGCGCCAACAAATGGGTAATGGAGTGCCATTATTCCGTCCGAGGGAATCAGTTACCTAGTTGGGAATAGTAGATGTTCGTGATGCTGGACCAAGGAACTCGTCGGACGGCTGCAGCGTACTGCAGCCAGCCTTTGGGCTGGGGAGTCGAATGTGTATAAGCGAATCAATGCATTGGTGTGTCGGCAACGCTCTTGCGCAAGGCGCCTGGTGTTCCACACCACTTACGAGGTTTGAGCAAAGGTACGATTCTCTCGACTTACAATCAGTCTGCGAAGTCCATGTCAGGGCTTGTTTCCTTGCCAGGGCCCAACTGACACGGAAAGAGTCGTAGGGTAAAGAAGCGGACGAAAGATGCGTGTTTTTACTCATCGAGTGTGCGGTCTTTCGAAATTGTTGAGTGCCTACACAAACTCACGGCCTAAAGATTTCAATGGCAGCCCAGGCCAAGAAGATTGCTCAAAATTGACGTCCGGGCTAATCGCAGCGGAATTACAATAAGGGTTTCAGTGTGAGCGAATGGAACCTGCGCCATTCATAACATGCTCGTCGCTAGCCCAACAACCTCCTTCGGAGTTGAGGGTCCGTCTGCCCTGCTTGCCAGGCTTTTAACAGCGCCCCCTCTATTCTCGTCAATGTGTCCAAGGAGAAGATACGGGCTTCCCTTTCGCAGCCGCCGTAATGTGGGACAAACTTCGGAAGTTAGAGGACGGCCGAGCCAAGACAATAAGTGGCACCTGGGGAAGTAGAAGAAACGGTGGTTCAATTGACATGAACTGTAAAGACTGTGTGAGCAGAAGACACCAAATCGGGCACATTGAGTACATACACACTGTCAAGTGTCAATAACGAATCTGGAGAGGGAGAAGTCGGCAAGTCTGGACATTACTGATGCATCAATGCGGCTTCGCGATTCAAGTTCCACGAAGAAGGATGAAGAATATCTCTTTGAGCCTGATAGAGGCGACTTCATCTCTCGCTGGCATTGTCGCCTATACACGCAGGGATGCTGGCTCAAAGCCCCAACATGAAAGGCGCAGTTGGAGGGGTTGGCGCACTAGGCTTCTTTAGGCCATAACCTCACGTGAAACATGAATAAAGGCTGAGGTGTTGACCGATGATTCTGTCTGACAAATTTGGGATTTAGGTAAGATCATTACCGCCCAAAATAGTCTAACCTTATGAGGAAAGGTACAATAGATAAGCGGAAGGCACAGCATCTCCTCGCAATAACATCACACGTTGATCCCGCGATCGTTCCGCGGATCTTCCTCGCTTCATTTCTTGCAGGTTCGCTCTAGACAGATTGCTTTGCTGTCTTTCTTTCTAGATTTCGGACAGGTGTGGCGATTCAATAATAGAATTAGAAGAAAGAAATCCCAATGCTGACGCAGGACCCTGGGAGGGGGCCTCGCCAGCTCATCGTTGTCTTACGATGCCCTCGTACAGCCTAAACTAATGGCCATCGTGCCTTGGACCATCTTGAGACCCTTTTTCCATTCCAATGTCCCGCTAGAGTCACAGTTCTTACAGACCAGGAGAGCCGGATATTCGTCGGAGCTCCTCCATCGTCATCCTCTCGCTCGATGCCGATATGGAAGAACCAAATACAGACAGCCACGGCGTCCCCGAACGGATCGAAGAAATAGAAATTCAGCTGGTCAAAGATGTTCTACCACCTTCGCCGCCATTAACCAACGGTAGCATGTCAGACCTGGATGGCGGAAAAGTAGACATACCACTTCCACCTCCGACCATTATCCCTAACAAAGTGCTGGACCTCGATTTGAAGACACCGGACAGCCATGTACCGCGTGACCCCAGACTGATCAGACTGACCGGAGTTCACCCATTCAATGTCGAAGCACCCCTCACAGAACTATTCAACGAAGGTTTCCTAACAAGTCCGGAACTGTTTTATGTGAGGAACCATGGCGCTGTACCGCAGGTCAAGGACGAAGACATTATTGACTGGCAGTTTACAGTGGAAGGACTGGTGGACAAACCGATGACAATATCGCTGAAAGAGTTGATGACTGAATACGAGCAAGTGACGTATCCAATCACCCTCGTGTGTGCAGGGAATCGAAGAAAGGAACAGAACGTGGTCCGAAAAAGCAAAGGGTTCTCTTGGGGCGCCGCTGGACTCTCGACGGCTCTCTTCACCGGCGTCGTCATGTCCGATGTCATCAGAAGAGCGAGACCCATGCGGAATGCTAGGTATGTCTGTATGGAAGGCGCCGACAGGCTTCCCAATGGATTCTATGGCACATCTGTCAAGTTGAACTGGGCCTTGGACGCCAATCGCGGCTTCATGCTCGCTTACAAGATGAACGGCGAGACACTCCGACCGGATCACGGCAAGCCTTTGCGTGCAGTGATCCCCGGCCAGATCGGAGGTCGGTCCGTCAAATGGCTGAAGAAGCTGATTGTCACAGATGCACCCAGTGACAACTGGTATCACATCTACGACAACCGGGTCCTGCCGACCATGATCTCTCCTGAAGAGGCGGCAAGCAATACGAATTGGTGGATGGATGAACGGTATGCCATCTACGACCTTAGCCCCAACTCTGTCATCTGTTACCCCCAGCACGAGGAGCGGCTGTGCCTGAACCGAGCCCCTCACGCCTACAGAGCCAGAGGATATGCCTATAGTGGAGGTGGCCGCCGCATCACACGTGTCGAGATCTCACTGGACAAAGGCAAAGCGTGGCGGCTGGCAGAAATTGACTACGTCGAGGACCGTTACCGACACGTGGAGAAAGATCTGTTTGGGGGCCGGCTTGACATGTCGTGGCGCGAGACGTGCTTTTGCTGGTGTTTCTGGTCGATCAGTCTACTCACTGACGAACTCGCCAGAGCAAAAGACATCCTCGTGCGTTCAATGGACGAGAGCATGAATGTTCAACCACGCGACATGTACTGGTCTGTTCTTGGGATGATGAACAACCCGTGGTTCCGTGTCACGATCACCCTGGATGGCGAGCAACTCCGCTTCGAACACCCGACCCAGCCTGCACTAATGCCAGGCGGCTGGATGGAAAGAGTCAAGAAGTCCGGGGGGAACTTGGCCAACGGCTTTTGGGGGGAGAGACTTGACGGCGAAGAACCAACGATCTCCGTCGAAGAACAGGCCAAGGAAATCTCTATGGTCAAGGAAGGTCTCAAGAACCCCGTCACCATCGACGAGCTTCGGAAACATGGCACCGAGCAACAGCCCTGGTTCGTGGTCAAGGGCGAAGTGTATGATGGCACGGCATTTCTGAAGGAGCATCCCGGCGGTGCGCAAAGTATCATCTCGGCGGCTGGATTAGACAGTACTGAGGAGTTTCTCGCGATCCACAGCGAAACAGCTAAGGCTATGATGCCTAAGTATCATATCGGGTCACTTGATGACGCCGCCAAAACTGCCTTGATGGTGGGCGAGATTGAGATCGAGCAGTGTGTGAAACCTCCCGATGTCTTCCTGAATGCCAAAGCATGGAAGAGGGCCATCCTCCACGACAAGCGAGTTGTTTCTGGGGATACTCGTATCTTTACTTACAAGTTGGAGCATCCGGAGCAACGCCTCGGCTTACCCGTCGGTCAACATCTCATGGTGAGGCTCCGAGACCCCGTCACCCGCGAAGCCATCATTCGCAGTTATACTCCCATCTCGGATATCAACGACCAGGGCTTCATGGAGATGCTCGTTAAAGTGTACTTTGCAAATACAGGCCGCGAGGGTGGCAAGATGTCCCTGGCGATGGATGCTCTGCCCATTGGACATTTCGTCGAGATGAAGGGACCGATCGGCAAGTTCGAATACGTTGGTTGTGGCAAGTGTCTCGTCTACGAGCAGGAGAGGATTGTTGACTCGTTCATCATGATCTGTGGAGGAAGTGGAATCACGCCCATCTATCAAGTCTTCCGGGCCATCGTTCGAGACCCCGATGACAAGACGCAGTGCACCATCTTTGACGGGAATCGGTTTTTCGAGGACATTTTGTGCAGAGAAGAGCTCGACGCTTTGCTGATGGGGAACGAGCACAGATGTAGAGTCCTGCATACGCTTACCAACCCACCCAAAGACTGGACGGGCTTGAGAGGGCGCATCACCGGCCAGTTGGTTCTCGATCACTCTACCAGAACCGATGAAACGCTGATACTCATATGTGGTCCAGAGGCGATGGAGAAGACCATGCGTGAAGCGCTGCTGGAGCAGGGTTGGCATGATGACCAAGTGATGGTCTTTTAGAAGTTTGTGTTGTCACCGATCAGGATCGGCAGGACAGTGCCATTGCGTAGGGCAGGCTGCACTCCTATCGGTGATTCTAGGCCATCTACTGGGTCGTGCTCCGCATGGTTAAGACGATTCTGAGAACACGGGCTGGTTCGAAGAAGATATAACCAGCATGGAGAGAGAGACATTGAGTGGACATGACAATCTCACGTGATGGGAAATATCTTCGAGGTGTTTCTCTCATACCATTGTATTACGGTAATTTTACTCACCGTGACAGCGCCAATGTATTGATCAAGACATGCTAGTGAGCATGTTATCGCAACGTCTCACGACCACTCAAGTCTCGACTTTTCTCCCCTTCCCCAGCCCCGGTCTTCTTATCTCTGACGCTCCACCGCCTGTCGTCAAATCTCCAAGGGCCATGGAGAAAGCCATGGTCAATATCTCTGTTCGCGGTCTCGCAGTCGCTCCTGTCCGTGCTTGTGCGGACGACTCAATGACGATAGAAAATGACAATGTGATAATTCGCTATTGGCTGTTGCAGAACACTCCAATTGGGACTGGGAGCAGCAGTTCCTTGCCTGAGATCTACATCCCCAAGTTTCGCTGATAGGCTGACGTTTCCACCTTCCCAGTTCCAAGTGAATGTTACCCTACATCCCCGCGGAGATCGTAGATTCTGCGCGTAGCGGTGTCGCGTCACCGATCTGGGAACATGGTAAACTGAGATCAGGTCGGCGAGTGAACGAGTTTCTTTCTTTTCTTTGACACTCTTCTAGTACCTGATGTGACATTCTTACTCGAAGCAGAGTATTTGTATCCTGAGAAATGCGACTGCGTTGACTTACTCGCAGTTGTGCACTATCCGAAGGGTATCAACCGGGGAGGGTGAAGAGAAGTGGACAACATGTCATGGCCAACAACATCGCCTGATATGGCTATCAACCGCTACCCGGAACAGGTGGAATCCCACGGTGACGGAAAGCCGACCTCAGGTCAAAGGAAGAAGGTGGTGGTTGTCGGTCTGGGAATGGTCGGCATAGCCTTTGTGTAAGTTCACAGACGGCGTTAGTCCAAGATACGACGAACCTAGGAACCAAATCAGAGCATCCCGCTAATGGCCGCTTGACAGAGAGAAGCTCCTCAAACTCGATGCCAAGAGGAAAGAATACAACATCGTGGTCATTGGCGAGGAACCTCACCTCGCCTACAACCGCGTCGGATTGACCAGCTTCTTTCAGCACAGACGAGTCGAGTCGCTTTACCTCAACCCGGAGTCTTGGTATAAGACCCACGCAACAGACTCTTTCGGCTACCATCTGAACACTCTCGTGACCGAAATCAAGCCGGAGCAGAAAGTTGTGGTAACAGCCTCAGGTGATACGATACCTTACGACACCCTTGTTCTGGCTACGGGGTCCGATGCCATCCTCCCACGGCATACCCCTGGCCATGATGCCAATGGAGTGTTTGTATACAGAACCATTGACGATCTTCAGAAGCTCATCGCCTTCGCGACGACCGTCAAGGGTACAACAGGCTGCGTCGTGGGTGGCGGACTCCTTGGTCTCGAAGCAGCCAAAGCCATGATGGACCTGGAGGAATTCAAGCAGGTCACACTCATTGAAAGAAACAGATGGGTCCTGTCGCGGCAGCTCGATGGAGATGCTGGTGCCATGGTCGTCGAGCTCGTCCGCAATCTCGGACTCGACGTTATGCTTGGCAAGAGGGTTGGAAGAATCTTGACCAACGAGGACAACGCCGTGAGGGGTGTTGTGTTCGAGGACGGCGAGGAAATGGAGTGTTCCTGCATCATGTTCGCCATTGGCATCAAGGCGAGAGACGAGTTGGCCAGGGCTGCGGGTCTGAAGTGCTCCGACCGAGGAGGTGGTGTCGTGGTCGATGACGATCTCAGGACGAGCGACCCAAGCATATACGCAATTGGCGAATGTGCAAGCTGGGGAGAGCAAACGTTTGGTCTTATCGCACCAGGGATCGAACAAGCCGATGTCCTATCATTCAATCTCACCCAAGCCAAGTTCCACAGCCCTCGGACCTTCAAACGGCCAGATTTGAGCACAAAGCTCAAGTTGTTGGGTGTCGAAGTCGCCAGCTTCGGGGATTTCTTTGCCGACAGAGATGGACCGAAGGATCTTCCGAAGAGGCACGTCAAGCGGCAGGAGAAGAGAGTCGCGGACAAGCACCTCACCGATGCGCCTATACCTCCGGCCGTTAAAGCGATCACCTACAGAGACCCATTTGCGGCTGTATACAAGAAATATTTGTTCACCGTGGATGGCAAATATCTCCTCGGTGGTATGATGATCGGCGACACGAGGGACTATGTCAAACTGGTGCCAATGGTCAAGAACAAAAAGCAATTGGAGGTGCCTCCATCTCAATTCATCATCGGAGCATCAAAAGATGGCGAAGAAAATGGCGACAACCTGTCAGACGACACACAAATCTGTTCTTGCCACAACGTCAGCAAAGGCGACGTCGCCAGCGTGGTCAAGGATGGCTCCTGTAAGTCGATTGGCGACGTCAAGTCTTGCACCAAGGCGGGCACAGGCTGCGGTGGGTGCATGCCTCTAGTTCAGTCTATATTCAACAAGGCGATGAAAGAAATGGGTCAAGAAGTTCTGAACCATATTTGTCCTCACTTCAGATACTCACGGGCTGACCTCTACAACATTGTCTACGTCAAGAAACTGACAGACTTTGGCGCGGTCATGAGATCCAGCGGCACCAATCCAGACAGCCTCGGATGCGAAGTGTGCAAGCCAGCCGTTGCATCGGTTCTCTCCAGCACGTTCAACAAGCACGTTATGGAGAAGCCACTTCACGGACTGCAGGATACCAACGACAAGTACCTCGGGAATATTCAGCGCAATGGAACGTTCTCCGTCATACCTCGTGTTGCCGGTGGTGAGATCAGCCCCGACAAACTCATCGTAATCGGCCAAGTTGCGAAGAAATACGGCCTCTATACCAAAATCACTGGTGGCCAACGCATTGACATGTTCGGTGCGAAGAAGCAGGATCTCCTTGATATCTGGTCGGAGCTGGTGGCCGGTGGACTCGAATCAGGCCATGCATATGCCAAATCTCTCCGCACGGTCAAGTCGTGTGTAGGTACCACTTGGTGCCGCTTCGGCATCGGAGACTCGGTTGGTCTTGCTATCCGGCTGGAAGAGAGGTACAAGTCGATCCGAGCACCACACAAGATCAAAGGCGGTGTTTCCGGATGCGTCCGAGAATGTGCCGAAGCCCAAAACAAAGATTTCGGGTGCATTGCCACAGAAAAGGGGTTCAACATCTTCGTTGGGGGGAATGGCGGTGCAACGCCGAGACACTCGGAAATCCTGGCCAAAGACGTCCCTCCAGACGACGTCATCCCCATCCTTGACCGTTACTTGATGTTCTACATCCGAACGGCCGACAGGCTTCAGAGAACGGCTCGGTGGGTAGAAAGCCTGCCTGGTGGTATCCAGTATCTGCGCGAGGTTATTCTAGAGGACAAGCTGGGCATCTGTGCGGAGCTCGAGAAGCAAATGCAAGAGCTTGTTGGCACATTCTTCTGCGAGTGGACGGCAGTACTGAACGACCCGGAGAAGCGGAGAGCGTTTCAGCAATTTGCAAACACGGCAGATACCAGGGAACCTGCTGTGGAAAAGGTCGAGGAGAGAGGTCAGTTCAGGCCAGCGTACTGGAGCAAGGACTCGGCAGGTGAAGACTTCAAGAGGACCCGGTGGTCCAGTCTTACGTGGCAACCCATTGTCGAGGCGAACAAGTTCCAAGACCTGGACACTGGCTCGTCACAAACCATTATACGGGGCGACACGCAACTCGCGATCTTCAAACTGAAGGGCAAATACTACGCCAGCCAGCAAATGTGCCCGCACCGCCGAACCTTTGGACTCTCGGACGGCCTCGTGGGTGAAATCACCTCGCCCGGCTGCAAAGACAGCAAACTCTACGTCAGCTGCCCGTACCACAAGCGGAATTTCCAGCTGAATGGCGAGATTGAATTTGGTAAGAAGGACGCGGGTGCCGGCTCGTGCTCCAACGACAACACTTTGTCCATCGCCACGTTCCCGGCCGAGGAGCGGGATGATGGTTGGGTATATCTCAAGCTGCCGCCGGTGCAGGAGATGGACAGTGTGATTGGAACAAGCAAGTGGGTGGTTAAAAAGGATGAAGCACTGAATCCCTTTGCCCGTCTTGACAAGAGGCTCGGGTACGACAAAGGGCTGCGGCCCCAGAAGATGGTCGGGCCCATGGCTGGGACTGGAAATGTGCGGGCTGGACGAGAAATCGGGGTGGCGGCGCAAAGGAGGATTGACTGGTAGACTGTAGACAATCGGGCGATAGACGTTGGGAATAGAAATATCATGTGCGTGAGGACCATTCCATTCTCTTTTTTCTTCACACTTTACTGTTAACACGCTTCCCGATCGTTAGGAGGTCGGCATTGGTCTTGAAGAAAGAGTCCATGATCAGACTGTCAAAAAGAAGCCTCAGCCTCGTGACAGAAAGGAGCGCAAGGCTGACAGCCAATCCAGCCAATCATGTACGAGGAACTTCGGTACTTTTCGGCTCTTAGCGCGTTTCTCATTGTCTTGCTGACTGGCAACATTTCTCATCAACCCGACCCAACTTATCCTCTTCCGCCTATTTGAGTCCATAATTGGTGAGGAAAGAACATGCAGGTATAGCTTTGAGCCTAAGAAACAAAGTTGGAGCCGACAGAGAGAACGCGAAAGGGAGGGGGCGGCAAGCAGCTTCGTTATGAGCGGGGCATTGAACTCGCGCCATCGACAATCTGAGCATCTGATTCTCTCTACGGGTCTCTTTGGCACGCTTCTTCTCCAGCTCGTCGCCGCCTACACGGTTCCGCAATATGTACTCGACTACGGTGAGTTGCTTCTCTTTCCCGAAGGAACGAAAGCAAGGCCAATGACGTTTCCCCGTTGTGACACAATGTCGGTCGTCGCCTGAGGTCACCCGGCAAGATTGAAGCAATCGTATACCTTGCTAGCGAAGAGAATATTTTGCATTGGCTAACTAGCTCTCTTCTTCAGCCCCAATCGTCTGGCTTCACTCCGACGACCCGTACATGCCAAGTGACATCTTGACGCATATCTTGCACACGTCCCCGAGGGTCGGCTTTGATCCCATCACCGAGGCGACACCGCTGGCGAGCCTCGAGAATCTGTCGCTGTTGAACGCATACGGCAAAGATGGGACCGACGTCTTCTTGACGGCAGTGGACGACGTGTCGACCTTTCCGGATTGGGTGCTCGGCGAGACACCCGATGCGACGACGGGTGCCCTTACCAATTCTACAGCGTGTGCTGTTGTCGTGGTGGAGAAGACGACGAAGAAGGGAAAACATGTCGACCCCCAACATGGTCAGCAAGAAGTACTAGTATTGGACGCTTTCTACTTCTACTTCTACTCGTGGAACGAGGGGGCGGATATCTCGCAGGTACTTCCGCCGCTGAACAGGTTGTTCCCGGACAGTAAGCCGGGCGATCACTATGGAAATCACCTGGGCGACTGGGAACACAACATGGTCCGATTCCAGAACGGGAAGCCGACGGGGATATACTTCAGCCACCACACCAGCGGCGAGAGCTGCGCGTGGGATGACGAAGCGTGCCTTTCGAAGCAGGGGGAGCGACCCGTCGTGTTCAGCGCGCGCGGATCCCACGCGAACTATCCCTCGGCGGGGAGCCATGTCCACGACGAAGCCCTCATCGACGTCGCAGACAAGGGCCGGATGTGGGATCCCATCAAACGGGCCTATTTTTACCGCTACGACCCTCAGACAGGGGGACGGGGAATCTTCACCGCCGCAGACCCCGCCGGCACCGACCCGGCCGACTGGCTCAACTTCAACGGCAACTGGGGCGACAAGCAATACCCGGACACGGACCCGCGACAAGAGACGGTCCCGTACTTTGGCCTCAAGAAATTCAACAGCGGCCCCAACGGACCCAAGTTCAAGCACCTGGTGCGAAAAGGCCTGGTGCCCGACGTGGGCGAGAAGCCCAACCTCATCAAGACCCTCGTGCACTGGTACATGGGCATGTACGGGTGCTGCCTGAGGGGGATCAATCCGTGGGTCGTCGTCGTGTTGGTAGTGCTTGTCGTGGCCGTGTCTGTTGCACTGTGCGTCTTTGCGTGCAAGAGGGTTCGGCCGCGGTTGAAGGCGTGGATTCTCGAGAAGATGAAGAAGAGGAAACACGACGAAGCTAAGGACACCGCTGAAGTTCAGCTTCGTCTGCTTGGTCCGGACGGGGTCGAAGCTGAGGATGATGATCCAGAGGCACACAGTATAGATAGATAGATGGACGGGCCGTAATATAACTCTGGAGGTTCGTTCCACGGCATGCCGGATGCTGTTCCGGGCTGTCTGAGTAACATACTATGGCACTGGATCAGTGAGCAGTCCTGATGACCACTCGGTCCTATATACCAATCAATATATATTATGGTGAACGCCACCAGATGATGTCAATCGACGAGTACAAGTATAGTGCACAGACCATACGAAGGATGTACTAGCTCGCAGCGGATAGCTATACTTAGTCACTCGTTTGAACCGGATACTAAACGTAGTCGGTATGGTTTCCCTCGAGCAGTTTGAAAAGATTCTACGATCTCGATGTTCAGCCTCACCGGGTCACTATTACAAGTAGCAATGCTACTGACGTCGTGACGTCTCAGTGCTGACTCGTAAATCGTCGATGGCCAAAGCCTACGCGCCGACTACGAGTAAACGGGTTTGGTCACTCTCGATATCTCCACGAAACCTCGCATCTGCCATTCCTCTTCCTGCGCCATATCACAGAATGGCCGCCCGTGCCGTACCTCATCGCCAATCGACATGGCAGCTGGTGTTGCAAAGCGAGACAGAGGCCGCACGACACCCGGCCAGCTGCTGGCCAGGCCTGGTTCGTCAAGCCGTAGGAACTCCTTCAAGGAACTCAATAATTGATGGACTCTCAGGCAAGCGGCATCGTTCCGCCAACAGCGACAACGGCGACAATGGCAGCAGCAACAAAAAAGGCACGAGTGCCCATCCTCGAAAGAGCCTGTGGCTTCGGGAGAGGAACTGTTAGTCCATCGCATCTCCCACTATCTCTTTCGTCTCGTCACCTGTTATCAACTTGCTAATTGGGGGCAGCACACCGGCAACGAGTGAAACCTACGCCGTCGCGCAGAAGCCCATAACTACAACAGGTACAAGACCCGGCTAAACCTCGAAAAGAAAACGGAAGGACACAGACAAAGCCATCGCCTGAAGCAAGAACTGCACAAATCTCCGAGCCAGCGGCAAGCCTCGAAACAACACCATAGCGCCAAAGTCAAAACCGAAGGCCATACACTCTCCTTCGAAAACCTGGGGGAACAAAAGAACCGTTCGGTGTCTCTTACACAGTAGTGACGCTTGATTGCCCAATGCAACCAAGGAGACGGCGATGTTCTGTGGACAGAGACGAACCAAACCACGAGGCGGGCGCAACTCGACTCGGTATACAGAGTCGAGGACAACACCTGACATGGAAATTTTCATTCAAAACTGGCTAGTCCATTCATCGTGGTCCTGGGAAGCCTCCATATAGAACGGAACTTCAAGAGTCACGTCCGGCATACCCTCCAAACCTGCCCCTGTCATTCTATCCCCTGAGGGCAGTGTGCAAATAGTACCTAAGCTCGTCCAGGAAGTCCGAGACGACCACGGCGAGTGTGCATGACACGGATTACCGGCAAGCATTCCGCTATCGCAACATCTTTATTGAACGCGAAAATCCTTCGCCAGAGCTGATACGGAAGGCACAGAGAATAGTGTCAGTTCTCGAGCAAACACGCGGCGAACACGGAAAACAACGGCGTCATTGATGCTCAAATGCATAGCGTTGTCCCCATCGAACATGAACCTGTGCACGAGTTGCTAGGAGCACGACCGACTGAGACGAGACCACAGCGGGAACTATGACGCATGGCACGTTAGGAGACTCGGTCGACGTCGCGGCTACTCGAGAGACTCAAAGGTCCTCTGCCATTCCCCCCTCCAAATCTCAGCAAAATATGTCAGATGCACGCCATGCGCCATCTAACACGCTGCCACAGCATTCATTTGAAGATTCCAAACCTAGACAGAGAATCAGGCCTACACAGAAGGTGATATATAACACTTATGGCGATATGAATGCGCATCGGAGATGATGAGGCGGATACAAGGACTGCCTTTGCCATGAAAAGAAAATGTTGCAATCTCCCGTGCGGTCAGAGTATAGTACTACTTGTATTCTTCCCGTGATACTGTTCCGCTTCATCCATCCTTCACGGCATCGTAATGTCACCCACGTCTGCGGGGGTTCGTCCGTGGCCGGAAACCCTGTCGAGTGCTTGCCGTTCTTCTCGATTCATGCTTACTTGAAGCTCCCGGACAGTATATGTAAGATGTTCACGCCTCTGCCAAATACAATGCGACTGCACAAGGAATGGGCTCTACGTGAAAACTTGCGGAGATAAAGACCGTAGCTGGGTTGCGGAAACATCTAGGCACCACTTGGATTGTGACATATGTAACGTAATGCGTCGTTCCATTTCCATTTTCAAAGAGAATACGCCTGGTTCGCTTTTGTGGCTCAAAAACTCAAGAGGTAATCGCCATAACATGACTGTCATACAAAGACTGCATCAGCGCCGGGATGCGCTGATCTCCTGATAAATACCGTGCTCTTTTAGTTGCTCGAGAGCATCGAGCACCCAGTGTCGACAGTCTCTTCGCACGACCACTCCCTCTATCTCCTGATTGCGGGGCACGGGGATCGCGCGACAAATGCCGTCCACTTTGGACAGATCGGCCTGTGCCACGGTGCCCTTTTCGTACTTCATGTAGAACTGCCCCGAACCCTCGATATCGTCGCGCTCTCCCGCGTCGTATTGCCATCCGGGGCCGTGGCCGCCCATGACCTGATAAATCCACCCCTTGCCCTGTTCCGCTTCGATGTAGACTGCGTCGTGGAAGATGGGCATCGACTTGAACCGCGCGATATAGACCTTGTAGGAGGCCATGACATCGGTGCCCAGGGCACGGCTGAGGGAAGGGGGAGGATTCTTGCTCCACTAGCGCTCTATGGAGATCTTGCTAGTGGGGAGGATACCAGGGAATGCGTGGGACGTCTTGGTCTGAACCGCCCCCGGAAATTACTGCACCAAGAAGTCACGCCGTGTGTCGATTTCTTGGCCAATAACTCTGCGCACTGATCGAAACTGTGTCGGCACAGTCTCTGCAGAGGATCGCCAATTGGGACCAAAGCCCTGGCTTGGAAGGATGATTTCGCACAGGGAAGGACAACTCTGGGATGTGTTTGCTGGTGATGCGGATTTTGGTGAATCCCATCTGGTGTACCAGCCTCGCAGTGTCACCCAAGTGTCACCCATTCAGAAATGACTAAGCGCCAAGACATAAGAACCACATGGCTTGGCGGGGTCGGCGCGAGCCGTAAGTGAACGCCGCGCCAAATTTAATGGAGCCGAGCCCGCGACCTTGAACCAAACATTCACAACCCTTAACAAGACATAGCCACAGTTGTCGCGCTGACGCCCTCATATCCGGTAGAGCACGATATGGCGGCAGTCGAAGCAGTTCCACCTCAAAAAGGTCGAGATGCAGGACAGCTTTCGCGCCCCGACGACACATGTCCAAATCGCTCGAAACGACCGAAGCGCATCCATCATGATGAACCTCTCTTTCCCCCCGCTTTCTGGGACAATTTGTCAAAAATTCACCTAGACAAGCACGCCTTGAAAGAGCTAGACCGAAGGAATGCACAACTGGCAGCAAGTTCTCGTTCACAATACGGAACGCGACACCTTTTCGATACCGCGACCACTAGTGATGCGACCACTAGTCCTGCGAGGGGAAGGACTTCACTTCTTTCCGCTACCGATTTTCTTCGCCATTGTGATCGAGACCACCTTAGAGAACTTGAACAGCTCGCAGGGGATGGCGGGCCCGATATGTCGGATGTGAGGGGCGTGAGTATGCTGCTATCTTTTTCATCACCAACGCTGACCTCCCCTCGTTGTCTACAGAGCATGAGGCCTCCACCCCGTCCAGTGATCCAGAGCGAGACTGGGACGCATGCACGCAAGCCCAGCTCTCACATCGCATTGACCACTCAAACTACCAATGAGCCTACAACCGAGAACAATCAGATTACCGACCAGAGAACCACACAAACTGTCAAAAGCAGTAGCCCATATTGTGCCAACTTTGATCAGAACCTCACCGATGGGGGGGTTTATCCTGCTAATTTCTTGTTTCAAGATGGTAAAGCAGCCAAGAGACCGGGTAATTGGGACCAGATCAACCAACGACTAGGCGTACGACGACTCTCTCTTTCACCTTCGAGTTTCTCGGAAGCAGATTTTCAAAATTTTGCGGAAAACGATGACAATGCTCACAAGGAGAAGCAAGTGACTACCTCGGTAATACCAATCATCGAGGGCAAGATCATCGACCCTGGATCTGTGTGCGGCGGAATCCGATGGACAAATTTGGATCCTCTCACAGATGGAACAATTGTCCCTGGCAATCCTGACATCTATTACGGCGCCCATCCCGAACACTTGGACCGACGCGTCCGGGATGAGCTGAGGAACTCTATCATTCCATCAAAACAGGATTCCCTCCCTATCGTGCCAAATTTCTTTCTAGCCGTGAAAGGGCCTGGTGGAACTGCGAAAGTCGCGAACAGCCAGGCTTTGTACAATGGAGCTTTAGGGGAGAGGGGTATGATTCGCCTATTATCATTCGGACATGAGAAGCCAGTCTTCGACAACAACGCGCATGCGATTTCATCGACCTACTGCAATGGTCAGCTTCAGCTGTTCACCATCCACGCTGCATCACCGACTGGTCCTGGTGGCAGACCGGAATATTTCATGCACCGATTGAGATCCTTTGCCATGAACGACACTCCAGAAACATTTCGACATGGAGCGGCTGCCTACAGGAATGCTCGGGATTGGGCGAAAGAGCAAAGAGACCAGGCCATCGAGCAAGCAAACGCGAGGGTAAATGGCCGTCAAAGCACAATACTTGGAGTCGAGACCAGTGTCGAGCAGGCGTCGAGCCTCACGTCCGAGCCTAGATTGGGTGATGCCAACACCAAGACTCCGATCCAGGAGACACGACCCCCTCCAACCGGAGATCTCGAAACGACCATCAATTCTCACAACTCTGCAGTCTCATCCGGCGAGCTTTCATCGAGTCAACAGTCTACCAAACGTTTACGCAGACAATCTCTAGAACAATCTCCGCCTCAGAATAAGCGTCAGAATGTTCGCCAGTCTGAGGACGGTGATGAACACCTGTGACTCAGTTTGTGGACAGTGTTATCACGTCTCAATGTCCTTTTCAGGAGCTTCTTCTACTTTTGTGGTTTCCAGACCACGAGTATCAACGATCATCCAAGAATAAAAAAAAAAAAAAAAAAAAAACCGGGGTTTCCAAGCGCCGCTTGTGTTCCTGCGGTACTCCCGACATGGAGATTTGTATGTCTCCATTTCATACTGTGGGTTCTGTCTAGTGCACCTTCAACGCGGCAATGTTTGCTCTGACCGGAATTGTTCTGGATCACGACCCTCCTGCCTTTAATTCTCCGTCACTGCACCTTGTTGAATAACGCTAACAATTCGGTTTCTCAGATTTTGAGCGACGGCGACCCGACCTAAAAAATCAGCACCGTGGCACTTGGAGTCTTTTCGAGTTCCCCAATGTACAGTGTTCGACGGCCTTGACGACACCAAAGATCGTCAAGTTGATGTTGTTGTCCAGCAAACACTCCATGACGAGTGGTTATTCTCGACCGCAATTCGCATGCCATCGTGTCTGTCATATTCACCTGCTTGGAGGAGGGATTTGACCTCCTCCAAGATTACCAGTGGCGCCGGCTTTCTCGAGGCAACCTTGGCAGGGCGACATAGTCAAGATATGAAGAGAAAACCAAGGCACTTGTGTGGAGAATCAGGACAGCTAATGTACGAGGTACATACAAGTGCTCGCGGAAAAGGGCATACAGGAAAAGCGAACACCCTGCTTTGGGGGTAAGGACCAGCAGACCTATTTTGGGGAGACAGTTGGTGAAGTCTCCCCTCGATAATGAGCTTAGCTTTTCCATAAGGTAGATAACTCGTAGCCTAAATCATTCGTACCTAATTCGAAATGAAACAAGATTGTTTCCTGACCCGTTGCATCGTTGTTGAGCAGCACCTCCTAGCACCACAGAGAAATCCACCTCGACTGCCACGATTGATTTTCTGTGCTCTCTTGTTCTTCTCCTGCGGATTCACTGAAACCCCCCCGAGGCGTGATTCTGGTTCCTGGAGTTGGGCAGAGAGCACGTATGTAGGCTGGCTAACCCATGTAGTCGCCCCTTGTCGAGACTGCGCGCTGATTGTCAGCATAGGGAAGCCCGGAACCTCCCTCCTCTTATCACACCCGCCAAAGATCGGCCGCGAATGTTTTGGCACAGTGCATCTCTGTATCGAGCCGCCGCCGGATCTTTCCTCCATCACCGAACCGGATAACTCATCGCTATCGACGACAGAGGACCCGGAGGACATGGGAGACGGAGAAGCTCTGGCCTTGGGACGTGACGTGACGTGACGTGACGTGACGGGACGGGACGGACATTTGTGGACTTGTGACTTGCAGACTTATGTGCTTGAGTGGATGTACCGTTGATAGTATAGTTCGTTCAGGTGGTGGGTTATCAGGCGTTGCCGTTGGAGAGAGAGGGAGAATTGTTGGTTAGAGGTCACCCACACCCACACCAACGCACCTAAGCCGGACATGTACTTTCTGGACATTTGATGGTACATCATCACGAATCATCGAGTCAGCGACTCGACGACTCAACGCCTCGACGCCTCAAGCGACTGACCTTATCAAAGAAGAAAGCAAACAAACACTCCCACTCCCCGCCGACTCACAGGAAGGTTGCAATCTTCTTGACAGCCTTGAACGTCAAATATCGAATCACGCATACATGCCATGGCAAAGGGTGACGCCCAAGTACATCCCCAGTATGCTACGTATTTCTTCCTGGTAAACGCGGGTGGATATGACTCCCCAAGGCATCGAGTCGTTATTGTTGCGGTATTAATAGGGCACGCGCACACATGCACAGTTAGCTGGCAGTACAGATAATTAGTTAAGCAGGATACGGCCAGCCAGCCAGCCACCAGCCGGCTTGTCAGCTATTTCTCACCCCCTCAGCACTTATTACGTAGGTTATCGATCTCCTGATCATAAAAGTGTGTGCTCGAGAACTGGGATAAGATCTCTCTCTCCATATTCCCAGTCTTCCTGTGGGCGGTGGACGACGGGATGATGTCGTGTTTTAATCCCCACGTGTATTCAATTCGTCTCCAGGACCACCTGTCGCTGGCATTGGTGGAAGAGTCCAACACCCATGCCAGTCAATGCATGTGGGTCAATTTCTCGCAACGCATTACATCCTCGCTGGTCCTCGCTGACAAGGGATTAATTCGACACGGGGATATCAGATCTCCCTCCTGCCGACTGACCCCTATTCTTCCCCTTGGAAGAAGTCGATGATAGCGTGAGCACCCTTTGGTCCCAAGCCCCTGGGCGGGTAGCACAGATAGAGCGGGTCTTCGAGAGTGTTGAACTTGGTCCTGAACCCTGTCTTCTTGTCCAGATTGAACTTGGCCGCCAGGGTCTGATACAGCGAGTCGAGCGTGGCAGCCTTGACACTGCCGACATTGTGCTCGCTGCTCAGTTTGGCGGTTGCGCCGGCACCGAACGTGCACGTCTTGTAACCAGCCTTCGCGGCGGCCTTGAGAGCGGCTTGCATAGTCAGTTCGATTGCTCCATTGGTCGCACCGGGAAAGTCGAGCGCCCATTTAACCTGCACGCCCCACCGAGGTGCAAGTTGTGCGAGCACCACCAGGCTGTGTATTTTGCCCTGGTCGTCCTTGGCGATAAAGTACTGGCGGTGTGACGCATCCTTGAACGGCGTGATCACACTCAAGTGGACCTGTGCGCCCTCGCGGTTATCCTGCCACTCTTTTATGCGCTTTTCCACTTCCCAGCGCACGTCCTCTGGTACCTCACTGCCGTACTCTGTCACTTTCACTCCTTCTTTCGAGGCGTGGCGGATCTTGCGGTCAACGTCGCTGTTGATAGTCAAATGCTCATTATTAGCAAGATTGACCCGCTGCTCTGCCACGTTGGTGAAGCTCTTCCATCCCATTTTAGCGCCGAGAACCTCTTCGATTTCTTTGTCAACAAGAATAAAAAGAGGCCGGAGCCGAGTCTCGCGCCGAAGCCACTTCAGAAAGGCGGCAATCACGTCTTCAAGCTGGGATGTTTCGCACAGCGGGTTTCCGGCAATAATTGCTCGATCATGTGTAGGAACGTAGGCAATAGCTGCACCCGTCTTGTCATCCCGCCAAATCTGGTATCTCTCATCCATCCAAGAAGTGTTCGTGGCGTCCCCGTAATTTGCTACCAAGTTCTCGACCGGCTGGAGATAGCCCTTGGGACGATGCAAAGTGCTGTCCTCGGGATGTCGCAGGTTTGGTTCCTTTTTCGCAGGGAAGCTCTTGGGATCGCGGGAAAACAGTGACGCATAGCGCAAGTTACCCAGGTCCAGGATCAGCGCAACAAGACGTTCGAGCCCGATACCAGCTCCGGCGTGTGGCGGCGCCACCCACTCGAAGGCTTGCACATATTCCTTCAAGTCATCCGGGTCCATGCCTTGGGCTTCCATTCGCTCCTTTAACAGTGTGTGTTCATGAATTCTTTGCCCACCAGAAAGGATTTCTTGTCCCCGAACCATAAAATCGAAAGAATTGGTGATATTCCCGTCTTTGGGATCCGGCATGGTGTAAAAGGGACGTGCGGCTGCGGGAAACTTATCGAGGATGTAATAATCAGTGTGATATTTCTGCTTGACTAGCTCTCCGAGTCTTCGCTCGCCCCGGGTCGGCAGGTCGTCATGCTCGGACTGTTGACTTCCGTCGTCGTTGGTCCAACCTGATTCGTTCAACAACTTGACACCTTCTGCAAATGTGATTCTCGGTGTCTCGTCCAGCCAGACCAGGTCGTCGTGTGGGAAGTGATGTTTCAGGGTATCAATGTCCTTCCTGTTGCAGTTATAAAGTGTTTTGAAGATGTCTTTCAGTGTCGCATCAATTAACCACATTGCTTCGTGATAGTGCCTGTCTATAGCCATTTCCAGGTCCAGTCCCGTAAATTCGGTCATGTGGCGGGGGGTGTTTGAGTTTTCTGCGTAGCATTTAGCCATGTATGTCACTAGGGACGAGGTGAGAACCTACCAGCACGGAAGACAGGGCCAACTTCAAAGACACGTGGGAAATCTGCCGAGATGCACATTTGTTTGGCAAGCTGTGGGCTTTGAGCCAGAAAAGCCGAACGACCAAAGTAATCGAGCTTGAAGACGTCTGCGCCGCCCTCAGTCGCTCCGCCCTGTAGTTTTGGTGTATGAATCTCCAAAAAGCCACGGTCCTCGAGGTGGCGTCGGAAAGTCCTGCACACAACCGACTGAACTCGGAAGATTGCCTGTGCTGATGGTGTTCGCAGGTCGAGAATACGATTCGCGAGCCTGACCCTATCGGATATAGAGTGACCGTCAGTCGCTGCGTCAGCCTCGTAGACGCTGAAGGGTACAGGAGCCGTTCTCGCCGAGACCAGCAGAATCTGTGAGATCTCAAGTTCCACATCCGAAGTGCTTGTACCCCTGACAGTTTGTTCGGGCTCTTTGACTTTGGCCCTGACGATGACGATGGAACCTGCTCGCATGTGTTCCACCCACCGGACCATATTTTCAGAGATGCCACCGTCTATGGCGCGGACCACGCCCTGTATCGTGGTAGTCTCCTGGCGAAACACCACGAAGGCCAGCCTTGCGCTCATGTGTCGCACAACGTGAATTCGAGCGCGAAAAGTGATTTCCTTGCCAATGAGACTGGTGTCAATATCTGCGAGCGAAATCCAATTCGCGTTCCAGACGTCATCGTCGATCGGGCCATCTTGAGACTGTACCAATGGTAGTTTGCCATATCGCTTCTTCGCTTCGGGAGGGTCGTCATTGTCCAGGAATTCATCTAGGCTTTTCATGGCATCGCCGTGTCCGCGTCGGTCGTCCTCTTCTCCGCCCTCTTCCTCATCCTCTGCGCTAGACCATTGGACCTCTTGTCGGACTACATCGGCAACATCTTTTTCCGGTCCTCCTCGCCGGTGTCTATCACTGTGATTGGAAAGCGATTCACCCAATTCATGCTTGTGATGAGAGATTTTGTGGCGCAAGTTCGCGATTGCACCCATGACTTCGGACTTGCACAGGTGCAGCGGACGATAGCAGTGCTACAGAGCCACGAAGAAGGGATTAAATGGAAAGAGGCAGGCCGGCTCTCGAGTTGGCGATCCATCAGGGCTTTTAGCATGGAGCGGATGATCGTCCCGGCATGTCGCCGTCGACGATCCTGCAAGAGATTTGACGTCATTTGTCGCAAAAATCCGGTGCAGGCCACCGCAGTCGACCGCATTGTAAGGACTCGCTAAGGTGGCAGACCGTCGATGATCTTACATGTTGTTTCAGGTTTGTAGGCAGCGAATAGTGAGCACTGATATGAACGGAGTAGATCAAACCAAGTCTTCAGAGTCGGGACTTGGCCGTCCGCAGCTTGACATCACAACCAATTGTGGTTAGCTAATTAGTAGGTTTGCCAAGGCCATGTTAGTTGCTTTGTACAGAGTTGCCGCGGAGTCACTAACGCCCGTCCATGTGCTTAAAGGTGGCTCCTTTCCCGTTGTGGGCTTCTACGAAATCGTGCCTTAACGTTCTTTGCGCTACAGGTATAGAGCTAATCCATTGGTTGCAAAGTACTCGGCTACACTTCGCTTCAGTATGCAATCCTACGCCGGCCGCATTATGCTTTGTCCGTCCTCGAGGCCGCCTCATACTTTTCCCCGTGAGCCTCTATCCCTGCATCAACTGTGTCCATCGTCTGAGAATCAACGTCGAGAAAACGAAACCTGTCCTCGTCAGAATCTAGGAGTTTCGAGCAGGGGATGGCGGTAAAGGGACAAAATCTATCTCCATCGAGCAACTTGGACGTAGGGACCCGATGTCGTGGGTGTTTGGCGAGGGGAGCGAGGCTGGCTCATTGGCCACAGCACTTCCAGCTGTTACCTCAAATACAGCACAGGCCACAAAGACACAACATGAGACAATTGAAGGCGATCGTCCGCCTCAGAAGAGAACTGAAGTGGCTCAGACAGACCTAGGGCGGTCACTGTCGGAGGACAACGAAGCGGAGCAAGTATGAGAACCTGCATTTGTGTGCATATCTCACTAATATCATGGCTCGGGCAGATCACTCTACAGCACCCCGAGGCCAAGTCTCTCAAACCTCCATTCGCTTCATTCCTCAAGGGCTTTGTCGATCCCGTCCATCTGAATCCTGACCTGGCGCATGAACACAGTCTTATGTGGAAGCACGATGAACTGAAGTACTACACGCAAAAAGTCGACAGTTTCTTACTTCAAAATCCTGATCAATATTTGAAGTTTCGCAAGTACGGTCTGAACATTATCGACTGGGGGAAGGACACGCGGCTGAAGGTGATCCAAACTTCCTTGGACAACCTTCTGGAAGAGGGCAGGAAGAGAATAGAACTTCTGAGCTGGCAAACTCTCGTCGATCGCCGTCTGATGGTTCGGCGACCAGCGGTGGAAAGAAGCTCAAATTATTGCCGGATACAGCAGATCCAGCAACCAAGATCAACGATTGACAAGAGCGGTGCTCCGAACCATCGTCTCGCAGAGGAGGGCCAACAGGAGCGCTGCAAATAGACAGTCTGGACTCGTGGAGGGCCAAACCAGGCCTCGTAGCAATTGGCTTTACCTGCCTCTCAGCTGGGCCCATCTGTTCCGGACGGGCTTCAAGGATCCTGGCAGATCCCCTGCCCAACCGTGGCAATTCCCCTTTGAACGGAGATTATATAATCAATTCCACAGTCTCATCACGGTGTTAACGTTCTCGGAACAGCAAGGAAACTACAATGCTCGTGGCAAAGAGGATCCGGAGAGCCCTTCCCACATTTGAAGGTCTCATGAAAGTGACAACAACGACTAGGATCGCCTGATTTATTTGAGAAGCCGGGAAAAAAGAGGGGCAAATGACTGACTGTGACAGTCTTCACCTCGTCGCCGCGCATCCCCAAGTGCGAACACACCACAACAACGGCTCAACCGGCCAATGCGAAATACCACAGCGAACCACAACCGTTCCACGAGGACAACTATGCTCCGATCCGGTGGCCTCCCGCACTACCACGTTCTACCGGGTAGCAAGTTCAGCTGGGTGATCTACTGCCAGTAGACCAGTCAATGCCTTGCCAGGTTCAACAACCAAGAATGGATATCAAGTGATCCGGGGATGCCTTGTCCAAGCCGCTCGCACTGGATTTGCACAAAGTAGTAGTTTTCATGATGACTAAGTTCACCTTCCTATTTGGTACTTGGTACATAGTACCACCAATCAAGCGCACGCTTGACGTCCGTTTTTGGTTGGGAGCAAAACTAAAAAGGCCAGCTAGACTTATTTAGGCGGTTTTCGTGGCGCGCTTTCCAGGTGCCGTTTGCGCGTTCAATCCGGACAACTCAGTAATAAGTTACTAAACACTAAGTAAGTTCCTGAATCTATATCTAAATATCTATCTGCCTGTGCGTTTATTTATTTAGTAGTATTCTTCTCATGGACACAAAAGAAACACCAAAGGTACTAACTAACTAGTGTACAAGCAACACCCTCCCTCCCACCCTTTACCTCTATAGCTCACCAACGTGCCCATGGTCGTTCTTTCGTTTGGAAGTAGTGCTTTGGTCGTTCAGGGGCTTTCGCTGCAGGTTTGGGTGACACACTGCGAAGTCGCTTCAGGCCAGGGACATCAGGCTTGGGGCCTTTCGGTGCTGGAACTTGCAACCTATCGCGTTGTCCTGAAGGCTGAGAAGAAGCATCCGGCACTGGCTCAATCTGACGTCGAGGTGTGGTCAATCCTTCGCCGTTGAAATGCATGACAAGCATTTGAGCTGCCGAAGCTCGTAGATTGGGATCTTGTCGTGCCATGGGCTCGAGGATCGGCATGCAAATAGCCGCATCCTTAACACATTGGAGAACGTGGTTGTACTTAGCCAGCCTTGGATCGTGAAGATTTCCTGCTTGTGTCACAACACCGAGCACGACAAAGAGGGACCACACGTCCGCTTTGGGAGACTGCTCGTGCGTTTCGAGCATTATCTCGGGTGCCATGTAAAGGGAGAGCCGCAGAGTGTCTTTGCGAGCTGTTGTTGACTGGCAAGGCCAAAATCAGCGAGTTGGAAAAGGTAATTATTGTCGCTTGATGGGGTGTAGAGGATGTTTGCGGGCTTGACATCCCGGTGGATTCAGTGTCGGCAGGCAAGATAATCTAGCGCTTGGAGCATTTCATGCCAGACGACGTCTTTGTTGGTACGTATACCTGGAAATTGCTCGACCAAACCGCCCAAGCTTCCGGATTTGAGGCTCATGTAAATCTCGACGTTTTCGGTGCCCCAACCCGACGAGCCCAAGTATTCGACAATGTTCTTCTGTTCCCGCTGTGAGCATGTGGCACCATAGCCAAGAGGATAAGGAGGAACATAGGTGAGAAATGCTGGAGAGAGCTTTGACTTCACGCTGCAACGCGTCGTCTTTCCGAGGCACTTTGATTCTCTTGGCTGCGATTAAGCATCCCGAATCGGTATCGACAGCTCTGTGTACATCACCAAACGCTCCACGACCTAGCTCTTTAACCATGATCGCTCGCTGGACAGCCCCAATGGCTGGCGTGTGAAGTCGTGTGTTGTACCAAGAGGTGAGATCCATCGGGGCGTCCTCGACAGTTGGAGCCCAACGAGAATTGCATATCCGCGCATCCACCATCTGAGATTTGTTCTCTTGCTCTTGCACCATCATGTCTTTGTCCGACGTGTCCCATTCCACGTGGAAGACAAACTGGTCTAGTTTTTCGCCGCCAGCGCTGATTGTGTAGTCGGATTTCGTCGTGTCCAAGACAATCTTGCGGAAATTCCCATCTTCCCTGAACGGATCTGGGCCTATTTTCGTGGTGTGAAGTCGGGACCGGTCCCAGAACATGATTTGATGGGATTCTGGGTGGATCTCGAACGAAAAGTGGACTTGGGAGATACTCGAGCCTGGCATGACAAGGTCGGCATTCTTTCCCACTTCCGCTATAACTAGAGGACGAGGCCTTGACGGAACGTGATGGCCGATCTCAAGTCCGTACACATCGGGCTTGGTGTTGCATAGAGATACAAACTTCTTGTTGTCTGGGTGAAGAAGCATTTCCTGAGTCTTGGGAGAATCCTTGGCCGGCACGAGCCACAAGATCGTCTCCGGATGTGGGCTTTGGCGGGGAGACATGATGCTGCGCATTCCACGAGAGAACAAGTAAGATAGATAGTCCCCCTCCGAAAGAATGGTTGGGAGAGTAATCCATCTTTTGAGCAAATCAGTCTCCTTGTCCATAGTGCCCCGGCAATACCGAGACATTTTGAGAAACCCATGGCCTCCCCCTCAAGTCGACTGGACAACAGCGATTGTCGTAGATTGCATTCCTTTGTCACCTGGTGATAAACCCTGCTGTTGTCAAACACGTCCCTTATTTTAGTCGGATGCGTGCATGGCTCAATTCGTTGCGTGCATGGCTCAATTCGTTGCGTGCATGGCTCAATTCGTTGCGTGCATGGCTCAATTCGTTGCGTGCATGGCTCAATTCGTTGCCTAGAGTGTTGGAATGCATGCGTCACGTGGACGATTGACAACTTGTAAATCCATACATCAGTGAGCCGCACTGGACTGCGTCCCCTCGACGCGTCGACTTCTGCACTTCTCCCGACCATCACAATGGTTCACACCGTTGACGACATCAATTCGGCTCGTCCGAATGCCATGATGCCCATTCTCCCGCGGATAGAGGACGACCCAGCGTTTCTTGAACACCAAGAGCGTCGTTTCGGAAAGGACCCTTACTCATCCTGTCATACCACGGGAGAATCAACCCTTGAACCTTTGCCTCAATTCCAGGCCGAAATCGACCCCGAAGAACTTATTCGTAAGCCGTTGAATGACAGGGAAATCAATATAATGCGGAATATTTTGTGTAAGCGCTATCACCCAGGCCGTCGATACGAGGAGGAAGTGGTGCAGGAAACAAGGCGGATCGATAATGAGCAGTGGCGTCGGGATGAAAATTATGTTCTGCTCTATCATGGACCCGACTTGAGGGGGCGCGCAGGACAAGAGAGATCGCGCATCATGCGCAGACACAGCATCAAAAAACGATGGCAAGAACTGGGAGTCTGGAACCCGAAATGGGGAGTCGCACCTAGCAAGCACGGATGGTTTCCTGACAAAGATCGTCCTGAATCCAGAATCTGGGAGTGGCAACGGCAATGGCGGGGCACACAACGGAAGTTCGACAGCCTACCTTGGGAGGAACGAACTGGCTGCTGGCCCGTGCCAGATGAGGAGTTCGCATGGGAGCGCGCGATCCGAATGTACCTCGAGAGGGAAGGTCACTGGAGCGAGACACTCAAGCTAGTGTCGACAGAGAATGGACCCCAATACGACACCGACGTGGTCGATGATCGCGAATTTCTAATCACGAGCCGACCTTGGTTTGCTTGGGCACTAGAGGCCGCAGAGGAAGAGGTGAAACTGCAACGCCTTCCAATGCCGCCCACAATCTCGGCATATGAACCGGCAAGGGCGAATGTAATGGCCCGATGGAAAGAGGACGGCCGCTGGAAAGATAGCTGGACCGACAATACGACTGACCGTGTGCACCCCGGTGTATGGCCACACTTGGTGGGGTGGAAATGGAGAAATGAGTCCCCATCACCAGAACCTGCGGATCCAAATGACATGGAATTCACTCCATCCGAGGTCGATGCACTGGAAGCCATACTTCCTCCCACACCGCCGCTGCCACCGAGGCCATTGCCCCAAGAGCACAGTCGTCTGACTGGTAGAAACGTTTTCGACCCATCCTCAGGCGACGATTCTGATCCACAACCGTTGGAATTCGCAGAGCCGCTCCACCAGAAAACCAAGCCCAGGCGGAAGGCATCTCGAGGGCCGACGACGTCTGCAAAGGTCTCCAAGTTGACTCCACCCCGTCGCAGCCTCAGGATTGCAGGAAGAGAACGGCGGCTCAAGGTTCCTGATATGCCTCCTGAAGCCGTGGAGAATCTGAACAAGGAGAGTGTGACACAGCTGCCTCCACCGCAGTCGGACCAGAAGGTAAAGGAGACCTCGACGAAGGCGAAAACAGGGGGAAATGGTCGTTCCAAAAAGGAACATCAGCCAAAGTCGTCGAAACTGCAGGGTGTCGCAAAGCGAAGAGGCCGATCAGGACGTTCAAATGTATAACATGGGATTGTGTGCGGCGTACTTCAAGCTACTACTCGATCTTGACATGGCCAGTGAACCCGGAAACAACCATGTCTGTTGCAACCCACTAGATCCGATCGGAGGTGGACATGGTTAATGAGAATCACTTCGACTCTTTTCAGTTTTGACCTTTTGTGGATGGGACAGAACACCAGCCAAAGACTTATCTAGGTTGTAAAGGCGTTTCAAGGAAGGCGTTGGCAGTGAGTGGCTACCGGGGGTTATCACCTGCGTTACCAATACATTATATCAGATAGGCATCGAAAGAATGACCGGTGGTTGGCCTTATTGAAGCGGAGAACTATAAGTAGTTGTGTGCAAAAATAATAATAATAATAATAATAATAATAATAATAATAATAATGCCATTTACGCGCCGATACCGTCTCAGACAGACTGACAAAAGTGTCGTGGGAAGAGACTACACTCGTAAAGACGAAATCAAACGCCCTGGGAATAGCAGAGTATTTCCCTCAGGAAGGTATACGAGGAATGTGGTGAGTGCGTTCTGCAAGAATCACCGAGCGGGCGGCTGACGTGGTGGCAGAGTTCCTGGCCAAGCGAGCCGTTGACTTGGCCAACGTCCACGAAATGCGAGGTCCTTCGGTGGAGCCTGACCGGGTCCTTGTTTTGGAGTGTGTTTACCTCACTCTAGGATGGACTTGGTGGGCATCACCATCAGCCCGCCTAGCATCGAAGCGTCTGGTCAGCGCTTATCGGCAATTGTACGAGGCATTGCATAGCACGGGAGACGCGTTGGTTGTCACGTACACATTGGGGATGCAGGCCTGAGACCCTGATACAGGCCAGTGGTTTGGCGGAGAATATCGATTCGTGATGGTGAGTAACATGAGGAGCAAGTATGACTCAAAACCAAGACCGTGTCCTTGGACCTTCACTGAATGAAAGATAGCAGGGCAACAGGAATACCTCGGAGGCGCAGACAATTCGAGAAGATGCGCAAGATGTCGCAGAGCGATAACTAACTTGTCAGACGATAAATCACAGGCAAAAAGGGCTGTCATTTGAAGTACTGACAACTCACCAATGACATCACCCCCGCAGCTTCGCACGTTCCCCGTCTTGCCGGTGGAGGAATTGATCTGCGCGTGGCGGCCAACAGATCGATAGACAACTTGACTTCAGGCCGCTGAATCCGTCGTGCCTGTCCATGTGGCTAATATAGACGCGCACCGGGCCATGTCGTTGACCACACCTGTTTGCACATTTGGTTCACCTCTACACGCTTGATTTCCTGATTCTCTCCGGGTTGGCCAGTCAATTGATCGTCAATTCACCGACTCTTCCCCTTGTGTCACTGTCAGCTCTCCCCTGACAGTTGCAGCTTCGTATCTTATCACAAGACTTTGCTAGTCCCTGCTGCTCACCTTACATCGACCCCTTGGGCTACTTCAGTTCGATTTCCAGGCCTCCCCACGATCATTTTGGCCCTCCTTCTCAAAACCTCCTTACCCCGCGAGAACCGCCCACCATGGCGGCAACCTCCTACTCCACAGACCCGACCCTCTACCTCTATACCTCACTAACGGCCGGATCATCTCACATTATTACCGCGACTTCAAGACTGGAGACCATTCTGAAAGCCAACAAGATCCCGTTTCGGGCACTGGACTGCGCAACAGATGAGAAAGCGCGCATGCTCTGGGGCAGAAGATCCAAGGGAAGAAAGCTGCCGGGCTTGGTCAAATATGGCGAAATCATCGGCGTATGCGGTACCCCGGCCGTCTTCCAAAACTGGCCTTTCACTAACCAATCTCTAGGATCTCGAGCAAATCGAAGAGTGGAACGAGTATGGAGAGCTCAAGGAACAGATTGCAGCCACTCAAGATTTTGGCGGTCTGACCACGTCCGCGAACCTGGCTCCACAAGTACCAGCGACGAGCACTGCTTCGACCCCTTCGAGGTCCGGTCCCCCCTCACGCGCCTCGTCCGAGACTCGCCACATCTCCATTGCGGAACCATCAGAGAAGGAAAAGGAAAAGAATGCGGTGGCCGGAGATACAAGGCTTGCTGCGTCACAGAAGCCTGCTGAAAATCCCATGAATGTGGCTTTTCGGCAGTTAGGTGCGGAGGCCGCAGCCAAAGCCACCCAAAAGAAAAGCGCTGCTGCTGCCCAATCTCCCAAGGCTGCAGCCGATAGAGTCGGCACAGAGGCAGCGGTAGAGTCGGCCGATACAGCGGCGGAGGTCACGGCAGCCAAAACGCCAGCCCAACTCGCATCGGAAGGGGCAGCCAGAACATCTGTCGGCAAGATTGCGGAGTCACAAGACAAAATCGCCGTAGATGCGGCCGAGGATACATCGCCCTCGAAAGAAGAACAGATTCTCGAGATGCGTCGGACAAGTAGCGTCACGAAGTCCAAGTCGAGGTTGAGTGACGTGACGCCCATAGAAGAGAGCGACAAGGTTGTCGCAGAGCCGGAAGAGACATCGACCACGTCACAATCGTCGATTGCCGTGCCGGACAATGAAGTCAGCGCCAGTTCTTCTACGAGTTTATCTACGCAGGCGACGCCCCGCAAGCAGCATCGTGGGAGCGACATCGGAGAAGCGTCCCCTGAAGAGATTCGAGCGCTGGAGAAGAAGCTGAGTATACCAGAGGAGGACGACGACGATGCGGAAGATGCCGTCGAGACGACGCAGAGCAAAGCGGCCGAAGTGTCTGGCACTGATAAGGCTGAGAATGCCGCCACAGAAGGGACCGAGCCACAGAAGACTGACCCCAAGGATGCGGACAAGGCTGGCGTCAGCGTGGGTGACTAAGTTTAGCAATGGCCGGTGATGTTGTCATCGTCATCAAAGCTGTCAGGTTCGAATGGGAATTCAAATAGTTGGGGCATTTCTCGCTGTCTTGAGGGCACAAGGCAAAGCGAGCGCAGCACGGCGCCGAAGGGCAGGGTAGGGCAGAGCAGAGCAGAGTAGAGCACGGCACCCGGGACAGCACAGTGGGATTGACTGACATGTGATGTGATGTCTGCAATCCCCCGGCAACATGCGTAGATACCTACATCCGAGGGTACGCGTTATGCATATCTTGTCGGCTTCCCCCCTTCTACATCTCTCTCTCTCTCTCTCTCTCTCTCTCTGTGTGTGTGTGTCTCTCTCTCTCTGTGTCTTTGTCTCAGATCTTTTCGAGATCCCGGCTCCCGGCTGGCTGGACTGACTCCCCTCACACTCTGGTTCTTCCCCCCTTGATTCTCCGTACGTGGTACACACATACCTCCCTCCCTACGGCATCGTCTGTCCCTCTCCACCTTTTTGTAGCGGAGCGGGAAAGTGAGTACTTGTTCGCGCATTTACTCACTCACGCACTCACGCACTCACGCACTCGATCCTCATTGATCCAGCTAGGCTAGAGAGATAGAGAGCCGTATACAGCCAGCCAGCCCACGTTCCACGGCCTACCCTGGTTTGACATAAATTCGTTCATTCGTTCATTCGTGTCTGGCCTGGTCCGGGCCTGGTCTGTAATTGGCCAAGAACAAATCAAATAATTGGTTACGCACAGAGATTTCGCAGCCCGGTCCAGACTCCAGATGCTGGGTCTTCTCCCAGGCAGGGATGATGTGCACGGTACGCACGCACGGCGTGAATAGATAAATTTGCTAGAGAACCGACTCCTAGTAGTATCCATTCGTCCGTCCATATCCAATCGCCGCAAGTAGCCATAATAAACATCTTGGTTTTTTCTTTGATATCATAGTCATTGCCATCTCGTGCCCTTTCCCAGGTCAGTTTCCAGGGCGACCTGGGGTCCGTCACCACACATACCCTCCCTTCCCCACCCAGGTTTACAGTCTGGGTCGGAGTCCCTTGTCGTTCGCCCAGCCGCGTCCGCTCATTTCCACGTCCGTCAGCCGCCAGCCTGCCTCAATGGCGACCAGCTCGGCACATCGCTCCCCGATCCCCAGCACCGTCAACATCGGGTTGATGGTGGTCATGGCCGGGAACACGCCCGCATCTGCGATCCTTAGCCCCTTGAGGCCCCTCACCTTCAAGTTCTCGTCCACCACCGCTTTCTCGTCCTTGTGCACGTCTCCCATTTTGGTCGTGCCCGCGGGGTGGTACACGGTGTGTGCAACCTTTCTCGCATACTCGGAGAGTGCCTCGTCGGATTGGACCGCAGGTCCTGGGGCCACTTCGCGCTTGATCCACTCCTTGAATGGAGATTGCTGCGCGATCTTGCGCGCGGCTCTGATTCCAAAGACGAAAGTCGCGGCGTCGTAGCCTTCAGGATCCGTGAAGTAGCGGAAGTCTAGTGCCGGTTTGACGCTGGGGTCAGACGAAGTGAGATAAAGTTTGCCCCGCGATCGAGGACGAGGGATGTTGGGTGTCATGCAGAATGCATCGATCGGGGTGTCGTAGCCCAATCTGGTCGTGTTCAAGCAGAAAGGGATCTGGTAGCAATGCATCATCACGTCTGCAATGTTGCCGTCCGGGATCGCGGCAGGATTTGTTGGCGTGGATTTCTTCCCTGCCGCATCAGGAGCTTCACGGCGGAGGAAGATACCGGCGTCCGAATCCATGGTGGTCTGGTTTGGTGGCACCGGTCGGTTGAGCTCCCAGATGATGATGGTTTCCGGATGGTCGAGGAGGTTTTCACCCACACCAGGGATGTTCTTTACCACAGGGATGGAAAGAGAGGACAGTTCCTCAGCCGGTCCCAGCCCGGAGAGGAGCATCAGCCGCGGTGTGTCGACAGCGCCGGCACAGAGGATGGTCTCGGTTCGTGCGGTGAGTGTCAACTTTTGGCCTGATTGGAGGGTGATGTTGACGCCTGTCACTGTGTCGTCGCGGACATTGATCTTGGAGACCCAGGAGTTGGTAAGGATCTTGAGATTAGGTCTGTGTTCCTCGCCCCGGAGGATAGGGTGAATATAGGCCACGCTGGCGCTGGATCTCCGGCCGTCATCCGGATTATAGCTGACGGAGAAAAAGCCCACGCACTCCCGTAACGCGCCCGTGGCCGCAATGTGTGCGTTGAAATCGTGTACGATTGGGATGTTCATGGCGGTACTACACGACTGGACCCAATCTTTGCACAACTGATTCCGGTGGCGAGCATGAACGGGTTGGACGGTATTCCGAAGCTTGTTCAACACACGCATAAACATGGGAAAGGTCCAGCCTTTGGCACCCATCGACTCCCAGATCTTGCAGTCATACTCAAAGGGCCGAAAGGAGATCAGCGTGTTGTGACTGGAGCAACCACCCAGGACTTTGGCGCGAGAATGCCTGATGTGGGAATTGCCTGCGAATTGCGTCGTCAGCCCTTTAAGATCTCGTATAATTAAACAGGTCACCGACATACCCATCGGTTGCTCAGTAGTCCCGTAGTCATAGTCGAGTTCTCCTCCAAGAAGGCTGAGCCATTGTTTGAGATCCAGGACTCGATCATCCATAAAATCACTGGGCCCGGCCTCTATCAACAGTATCTTCTTCTCCGGCAGGTATTCAGCTAGGCGGGATGCAATCACACAGCCCTATCGGATAGGATTCCATTTAGCACCCTGTCCACTCGTGTCTGACCGACATACTTACTGCCGTCCCACCTCCCACGATGAGGTAGTCATAGCTATCGACTTCGGAAACGTCTAGATGGTTGGTCGTCATCTTTGGGCTCTTTGAAAAGATCAATTGATGAGGGTGTTGGAAAGTCGTCGACGTAGGACTAAACATCAAGGTTTGTTAAAGAATTATAGACGACTGGGAAAAAAGATTCTGGGGCAGAAGCGTGACCCACATAATCTATTGCGTAAGAAGTACTCGGTACTGGCAGCTGGTTATTAGTCCTTAGTCCTGGGGATATCGTATCAGTCCACGGTGATGGCTGGTGGATGGTCGGCCAGGATCATATCCCAGCTGTGTGAACCTCCCCGGTTGGCCAGCACCAGTCAGGCGACGGGGCTGTCCTGCACGTTGACGCAGGACAAGTTGCACAGCATGTGGATTGGTCTCGTTCTTCCATTCCTAGACTTGGTTAGCAGAGTACAAGGGCCATGTGGGCACTGGGGCAAATAAAAATGAAGAATGGAGGGATATGCCGCCCTGCCGGCGGGTGGCGGTGAAAAAGAAACAGTAAAAAAAAGCTTGTGGTGGAGGCAAAAGAGCAAAAGAATGAAGTCAAGCACGGTTGATGTTGCCGGAAGAGGTAAAGGAGCTGATAAGAAGGGCGGGATACGAGTAGATGGTAAAAAGGTTTATCATTGTATCAACTAGGGCCTGTGGCCTGTGGTCTGTGGCCTTCGTAGAAGACCAGCTGATGGGAGGTTTGAAAACTAATGCCTACAAGGGGAAAAGAATCACGGGGGAAGAGGACGAAGCGGATGAAGAGGGTCGTTTTTCGCGTAGTCCGGAATCAACAAGCCGCCACCCATGAACTTGGCACTTTTAGTTAGGCGATGCTTAGAAAAAGATGGTGACCAGGCGCCCGGAGCACCTGGAGATGCCCGGAGATGACGGACCAGTCCCTCTAGGAGCCCTTGGAGGAATGCAGCTAGGCACTCTAGGTACCTAACTGTAGGGGTTGTGGCTAGTCATCCTTGGTGATTCGCCGCCCCGCCTTATGGTCACTGCAGGGGCCTATGAGCAGAATGAAATGTTACAGACTGACGTCGAGATAGACAGACACACACATCAACAATCCGCTGAAACCAAGCAGCTCCTTTGATCTCTTTCCACATCGACTCAATCTCTCACGACCCAGCAGCAACGGAAGACTTCGATTTCCCTCCCCTCAACATGAGGCTCCCTGAGCGCCACACCTTCTACGCCGGAAAACCTCAGCCATCTTCGACCTCACTGGGCACCTTCTCCTCAGTCGATCCTTCAACAGGCAAGGATGTCTGTACAGTCCACACATCCTCCCCATCAGCAATTGACTCGGCTGTGGCGTCAGCAAAAGCGGCATTCCCTTCATGGTCCAGCACACCGCCCATCGAGCGAGCCAGGATTCTACACAAGGCCGTCTCAATACTTCGGTCTCGGAACGACGAGCTCGCCAAGATCGAAACCATCGACACTGGAAAGCCCTACTCGGAGACATCGACCGTCGACATCGTCACCGGCGCCGATGTCCTCGAATATTTCGCCAGTCTGGTCGCCTCAGGCGGCTTGAATGGGGAGTCGTTTCGTCTTCGCGATTCGGCCTGGGTTTACACCTCCAAAGAGCCGCTTGGCGTCTGTGTTGGCATTGGGGCCTGGAACTACCCTATTCAGATTGCGCTATGGAAATCAGCTCCGTGTCTCGCCGCCGGGAACACGATGGTGTACAAACCCTCCGAGGTGACACCCCTCCACGGTCAATTCCTCGCCGAAGTCTACAAGGAAGCCGGTCTTCCTGACGGAGTGTTCAACGTTGTTTATGGCGCGGGCGACGTGGGTGCCTATCTGACCAAACATCCCATGGTCGCCAAGGTGAGTTTTACAGGACAAGTCTCGACGGGTCGCAAGGTCGCCGGGTCAGCCGCCGGGGAGATGAAGTACGTGACTATGGAATTGGGTGGGAAAAGCCCCGTGATCGTGCTGCCGGACGTCGACATTGAGCAGGCAGTCGACGGTGCCATCATGGCCAACTTCTTCAGCACGGGCCAGGTGTGCACAAACGGCACGCGAGTCTTCGTGCCAAAGCAGCTCAAGTCCGAGTTTGAACGAGTGTTACTACAGAAGTTGAAGTACGTCCGACCTGGGGAGGTGATGGACACGAACACCAACTTCGGGCCCTTGGTCAGCAAGGTCCACTACGATAAAGTGTCGAGCTACATCAGGCACGGCATCGAGGTTGACAAGGCAACGTTGCTCCACGGCGGTCTCGACCAACCCGCCCATCTCCCAGCGCACCTTAGGAGCGGATACTGGGTGCAACCCACCGTCTTCACAGACTGTACCGACGCCATGCGCATCGTAAAGGAAGAGATCTTCGGCCCCGTCATGGCCATCCTGCCGTACGACTCGCTCGACGAGGCCGTGTCGCGCGCTAACGACACTGAGCTGGGCCTTGCCGCCGGCGTTTTCGGGAAGGACATCAACCAGTGCCATACGGTGATCAAGCAGCTCCAGGCCGGCATCACCTGGGTCAATACTTGGGGCGAGTCGCCCGCCGAGATGGCCGTTGGGGGCTGGAAACAGAGCGGTGTCGGCGTCGAGAATGGCCGGAGAGGCCTGGAGGCTTGGGTGCGGAATAAGAGCACCCTGGTCGAGATGGGAGGGACTGTCCCAACGGTCTTTGCCAAGTTATAGTAAGCATGAATGAATGATATAACACCGACAATGACGGGCAGAGAGGATTTAACAGAGGCCCTTCCTCGCGAAGGGTATACCCCAAACAATAATGTCATTCTGCGTCGTTGGCCAAGCTTGAGCTTGTCCTCGAATTGAATCTGAAGCCGCCTGAATCTAGCTTGCTATACCAATTAATGTAGAAATGCTGACCCCGAAGATGACGCCGTCGCCTTTTATAAAGTACCATAATGTACGCCTCTAAAGGGATAACCATAGAACAATCCTTAGACTAAGTGAGAACAAAATCGTTTCTCCAGACTCGAATCCTCAGCCTCGCCACTCGGACAAGCAGCACCCATCCATTCCATTTTATGCCGCAAAAGTCGAAACCCGCGAGCCCATACGGTCGAATATGAAATCCCCCATCTTCTTGTCGTTCATGGCGATGGCCGAGTCCACCAGCCTCGAGGACATGCTATCTGGTGTCAGTTCTCCATCGTCTTGTTCCAACAGCTCTTTCTTCTCCGTATCGATTCTGAGGTCCTTCAACCCCGCGCGCCAGTTGTCTAACCGAACCTGCGACCGTTGAGGAGTGGCTTTGGCGGTCTCTTGGCCTGCGGAGACTTGTTCGATGCTTTTAAAGTACTATTGTGGAGATGGTTAGTGGGCACGCTCTGCACTGCGCAGCGGATCACATGCTTACCTTGACCGTTTTCACCATCATTTCGTCCGTGGCGGCGTCGTCGCAGACAATCATAGCATTCTCATGCATCTGCAGTGCACTGCAAGTCCACATCTGGCTGACACCTCCCTCAATCGTTTTAGCCAGAGCGACGGCCTTGTTGGAACCCAAGACGATGACCAGGACCTCCCGCGCATCGAGAACGGTGCCCACACCAACAGTCAAGGCTTGTTTGGGGACTTGGCTGAGGTCGCCGCCAAAGAAGCGCGAATTGGCCCGAATTGTGTCTTCCGCCAATGTCTTGACTCTGGTCCTTGAGCGCAGCGAAGAACCTGGCTCATTGAATGCAATATGTCCATCTGGTCCAATACCTCCCAGGAACAGGTCAATCCCACCGGCACGGGCAATCTTTTCTTCATATGCAGCACATTCGACTTTCAGATCGGGAGCGTTGCCGTTGAGAATGTTGACATTCTCAGGATTGATGTCGACGTGGGCGAAAAAATGCTTGTACATGAAACTGTGGTAGGATTCGGGATGTTCTTCAGGCAGACCCACGTATTCGTCCATGTTGAAAGTCACAACATTGGCGAATGATACCTCACCGGCCTTGTGCGCCTCAACCAGATATTTGTAAATGATCTCGGGGCTGCTGCCAGTGGGTAGTCCAAGGACAAAGGGCTTTTCGGGAGTCGGCGCGAAGGCATTGATGCGGTTGACGATGTATCGGGCTGCGTACTTGGAAGCACCGTCTTTGTCGTCACGGATGATGACCTTCATTTTGGTAGTAAGTTCTCTTCGGAGGTTCGCGAGATGAGAGGGAAGTCTACTGAGGAGAGCACAATAGTCGCAGGGAGCGGGGGGGATGGACATAAAAGAGACCAGCGACAAACCGTTGACGTAGACGGCAGGACAACCTTTAGCCAGACCATCATGAGAGGGATTACACACGTAGGGGCCATAATGCGGAGAATAAGGCACTGGTGTCACAGAGAAATCTTTTTTCCCATACAAGGACAGCGAAGGGACAGGTAACCAGCAGTGTCGAGGAGGGGTGTGGTGGTGCAACAGTTGCAATATTGTCACCCAACCAATGGAGCACCCGCTCGCTACCATCGGGAGACAACCGGAGCGCTGGAGCAAGGGAGATTGGCCATGTTATCAGCAGGAAGCAGCCGATGAAGTCAGCGAGATAGGGTAGCCGTCGTGCCGTCGCAGCCAATCCTCCATGTGGGAGTGGGAAGAAGGTGGCAGAGGGCGCAGGCAGAGGATGGAGGAATGGGGGGCAAACACAGCAAACATTTTCTGTTTTGTATGTGTCCACGTGACTGGAGCCAGTGTAACCGTCTCGTTCGCCCGGCTTCGGTGGGAAAAAAGGTGGCATCCCATCCATGTCGCATCCCATTTTCCCTCTCACCATTACATTTCTCCTCGCCCAGGACGCGACGTTGCGACACTTCCATCTCCAGAATGCAACATCACCTTCTTTGTCCGCTCCCACGTTTCCCAGAGCTTCTCCCAAAGCTTCTCTGATGCCGCGCGCATCTCGCCATCCGCGACTTTTCACTGGTCCGTGCTCGACTCTCTGCCTGTGCGCGCTGTGTCAAGGACTGCCAGTGCTCGGCTTCTGAACCGACTCCTGTTCCCGACCCCCCGAACTCTCCTTCCTGCTCCATTTCCTCTCTTGTCCGGGTTGCCCAGCCTTCACGCCTGTCCCATCCAATCGTGGTGCATGTGGGGAACTCGGCCCTTCGTCTCATCATGGCTGTGGCCACTACCAATGGGGATTTGCCCGGCCTGTGGGACGAATCGAGGTATGTCTCATCCCGTCATTCTCAGCCCTTGCGACGTGGATACAGCCTAACTATATATCTGGCAGGCAGCTCGGCCAGTTGTTTATGATGGGCTTTGATGGCACCACGGTCACTGATCAGGTCAAGACCTTGATCGAGAAGTATCACGTAGGCTCTATATTACTCAAGGCTCAAAACCTCAAATGTGCCGTCTCCTGTTCTTGCGTGTATTTGCTCGCTTTCATTGGGGTCACTGACAGGCTATTTTACAACAGCTGCAGAACAGGCAACCCAGCTCGTGCTTGACCTTCAGACTCTTGCACGTCAAGCTGGTCATCCGGTGCCCCTTTTAATTGCTCTCGACCAGGAAAATGGCGGCGTCAACAGTCTCTACGATGAGGTCTATATTCGTCAATTCCCCAGTGCCATGGGCTTGGCTGCTACCGGCTCAAAGAAACTGGCAAAGGATATCGCCAGAGCAACAGCTCAGGAGTTGAATTCGTGTGGTATCAATTGGATCCTGGGTCCAGTGCTGGATGTCCTGACCAACGCCCGAAACCAGCCTCTCGGCGTTCGATCTGTAGGCGATGACCCTCATGAAGTCTCGGCATATGGTGTCGAATGCATCAAAGGCTACCAAGAAGGCGGAGTCGCGACCTGCGGCAAGCATTTCCCTTCTTATGGCAATCTTGAATTCTTTGGCGTTCCAGATGATGTGCCCACCATTACAGACTCCTTGGAGAATCTGAGCCAGAGTGCTTTGGTCCCTTTTCGAGCCGCCATCGCCCATGGCGTTGATGCAATGATGGTCGGCGGCGTTGCCATGGCATCTTCTCAAGTCAATGTGATGCACGCTTGTCTTTCGGAGCAGATTGTTCGAGATCTGTTGCGACACGAAATGCGCTTTGAAGGTGTCGTGGTTTCGGAGTGCCTGGAAATGGAGGCTCTGAGCCGCAATATTGGTATCAGTGGTGGAACAGTCATGGCCTTCCAGGCCGGCTGTGACCTGATCCTGACTTGCCGAACTCTGTCAGTCCAAGAAGACGCCATCAACGGTCTTACCACCGGATTGGACAATGGCATGATTGAGAGATATCGAGTGCAACAGTCAGTACAGCGAATCCTTAACCTGAAGAAAAAATATACATCTTGGGAAAAGGCGTTTTCGCCGACGGGAATCGAGAATCTTTCACGCTTGCAGCCTCTTCATACAAGCCTTTCAACTACAGCTTATAACAAATCAATCACTGTGGTTCGAGACCGACAACATTATCTGCCGTTGTCCAGAGTCATCAAACCCGACGAAGAACTTCTCCTTTTGACGCCTTTGGTCAAACCATTACCCGCTTCCGCCCTGTTTCATCTCCTGCAAAATGAGGCGTCGACTCTCCCTCATTTGGGGCGCAGTCCTAGCATCGATACGAATACGTCAATCATGAGTGGAGAGCAAGTCTTCCGAGAACTTGGTCGAATGCTCGCCCGGTACCGCAACGGCAAAATCTCTCACACTTCATATACTGCTAATGGAGTGAGACCGCTCCATGAGAACCTCTTGAATCGAGCTCGAGGAGTCGTGGTCATCACGGCAGATGCAGGTCGGAATATGTATCAAAACGCTTTTGCAAAACACATTTCTATGTTATGTAAGTTGTCGGTAGGAGCGGATGGCACTCCACGGGAAAAGCCTTGTGTTGTGGTCGCCGTCAGCTCCCCCTTCGACTTTGCGTCTGACACGTCGATCGGAACGTACGTTTGTACCTATGACTTCACCGAGGCAGCGCTGCAAGCGTTAGTCCAAGTACTTTATGGTGAGCTTACCCCGTCGGGAGTGTTGCCAGGCTCATCTAGCCAGAAGCCCCAGACTAGTCACACCAGACAGCAGTGGCTTGTGGAAAGCTTCAGTGAGGATCGAGACTCGACAGCATTAGACGCGCTCCTTATCCAATCACAGAATGAACCGTCAGTACACGCAGCGGCGCTGAAAAACGCGACGTCTGGTACCTTCCTCCTCCGCGATCCCGATGTGGAAGAGGCGCATTTTGTGGTCAGGAACAGCAGTACAAAAGAGTTGTTTGGGTTTTGTACCACATATTATTTCAAGAACAGCGGCATTGGGCATATCGGAGCCATCATTGTGGACCCGGCGCGCCGACGGTTATCTATCGGGCATTCTCTACACGACCGTGCCGTGCGAGCGCTGCTTCAGAAGAAAGGAATCACGAAGTTCCAGCTTGGGGTCAAGTTTCCGCATGTGTACCTAGGCATCCCCAAACTGGATCCCCTAGAGTACAAACGCTTGCGCCAATGGTTTGCCAAACTCGGATGGAATGTGTCTCTTTCCACACCTGTGGCAACCATGATGATTCGCGACTTGTCAGCCTGGACAGCTCCTGAAGGATTAGGCCAGGCCTTGGCAAATGCCGACGTCAAATATGACCTGGTACACCGAGCCGAGTACACTGAAGTGATGATGGAGCATCTCAAAAGATGTGCCCGGACGGATGTACGAGGTGTTTACCAAATGGCCCTAGGCAATGAAGAAGGCTGTGGTGTCATTCGGGCGAAAAGGGCATCTGATCAGTCAATTCTAGGGAGCATCTTGATCTCCCGAGCCGAATCGAAAATTGCCCGCTATATTCCGTCATTGTACAAGCAAGTTGGAACGGCATGTTTGTCATCCCCGGTTATCTCGACTATGTACAGCGACCGCGTCTCGCTTTTCCAAGGCCTTGTCCTCTTGGGCGTACGCCAGCTCAAAAAGCAAGGTTTGCGGACTCTCCTTTTGGACTATGTAAGTTGCGAAACCGCCGACGCGATCGAAGATGTGGAAGACTGACCTTTTCTCCTTCAATAGACCCGCGAAGATGTTGCTATGAACGGCCTAAAGGCTTTGGGCTTTACTATCAGCAACAGTTTTGAAGAGATCTCAAGCGATCCGGTCCACTGGACGATGATGTCCGCAACATGATTGGCAGGACCCGACGAGGACCACGCCAACGCGGTCTACAATAGAACCAAGGATGTCTTGTGCTCGGCTGGAAGCATGCAGAGACTACGAGTACTTAATAAGGCCATCCACCGCCACCGATGGCGCTTGGCACCAGAGCAATGGCGACTGCCGTCGTCGTCCCTCAACGCCGCCGCAAGAAATACCGGTTGACATGTGGATCATTCGATGTACGAGTAAGCTTTTCCTGATACCAGACCCTGAACCGGAATGTCTGACAGCCATTTTGACTATCTGTCAGTGCACATACATGTCGGTGAGAAGAGAAAATGAAATTGGGGCAAGTCAGGCCCACCTACTGGTGATCCTCGAAATGCAGCTCTCCAGCCATGGGCAGCGATAACCTCGAGAGTGGGAAGCCGGCCACAGTCTCTCCACAACTATACCATACGAGTTGACCTGTCCTGTCTGCTGATACTGTGCTACGAGCGGACGCCGAGGCTGGCGACGCTGGCGGCTGGAGGCTCGCGTAATCCCTACCGTGAATTGGTAGAAAGATCAGAGGACGATCATTGGCCGGAAGCGAACATTGGACAGTTCGCGATGGCCTGGGGCAAATTGGTGTGAAATGGTCGGAGGGGCTAGCTGCCCTGGAGCAATACGGAGAGCACGGAGCAGATCGTATTAGGAAAATAGAATGAGTTTCTGGAAAAGGAAGCCTTGGGTACAGCAGTCACTAAAAACCCCTGTCAGGTACACTCTGTGCCTGCGGAATTTCGGGCGAGTTACTCGGTAGTGTTCGTTCTGACAGCCAAGCGGACTTGGGGCTCGCACAGGTGTCTCACACGATCCACTCGGGAAGGTGGTTATTCAGAGCAAACACGTCATGGGACCTGTCAAGGGGGTGTGGAAATGTATGTGTGGCTTTCTCTTTTATTTTCCGAAGCGCTGGTCTCTTGCCCGCAGCAGCTTCTCGTTATCCGATCTGACCGCCGGATGTGCATTTCGGTGCCTGAAATGGGGGTCGCGTCGACCGGCATCAGCTTGGAGAGACCTTGTAGACTTCGTGCGGGTAATGCGAGGCTGCTCAACCGGGCGTCGCACTGCAGGCAGCGCAGCGCAAACCGGACTTTGATCGCACAGAGTTGCTTTTTGAAGGAAGTGGTCACCATGGCAAAAAGTCTAAGATCAGCCGTAGCTCTGCATGATTAGGGCATGATGCGCCATCAGGACCCTCACCGTGGCACTCTCGGGCTTTTCCGCAACCGGCAAGCGCATGCGTCAGAAGACAACGAACAAGCCATTCTCATGCATGTCAGGCTCTCGGGCTCTCGGGCGCAGCGATGATCAGCGATTGAGACACGGGAGGAATCAGACTAGCCTGAGGAGCGAGAGGTGGTGAAATCCTGCGACTGGCTGGAGAGGACGAGGTGAGCGGAAAGTCGTACCCGCAGGAGGGGAGAACGACAGTCTGACTGGACCATGGCGTGATGGAGGGGATGCTGCACTGACCGCACTGAACTTCAACCGACGGCAATAGAGGGCCTGCAGCTAACCAGGAGACTAAACGAAGAGGGGGCCTTCCAACTGTGTTCCATGGCTGCTTCGATGCATGAGGGGGCTGATGCAGAGTGATTCAAGAGCCTGATCTGGTAAGAAGAGTACTTTTTTGGTGGGCCATGGCTCATGGAGAAGCTCAGAGGTTGAACAAACCCCTCTATTCGAGGAGAGGGAAATCCAAGGAGACTCGAGTGGCTCGGAGGGAGCGATTTGACAGTTTGACCTGGGCAGAACTGCCGCCTGCGAGTCATTTGCTTATAGGCGGCTGAAGTACCCAGAACACCCCCCTTACCTACTCCTTAATACGAGTTTGACACCCAGAGTTGAATACCTAAGTGCCTAGGTATGTCTGTGCTCGGGATTTGTACCTAACCCAGAACATCCCCACCCAAAATACATCTTCCAGGTAAGAGCCCCGGGTCAATGACGGAGCAAAGGCATGAGATGAGAGGCGGACCCCACCCAGCTAATCCTGTTTGCCCCTAAGCTTGCCCCCCTCTCCCCCTTTAGCGCCTGACCTTGGCTTGCCCCCATTTCCTTCTAGAAGACCCAAGGTTTGCCTTCTCCCCTAAACCAGCCACCGGCGCAAACTGTCTGGCTCGGGTGTGGGCACCTGGCAACTTGCACCGACGGCAGGCAGTGGGTGTGCCTCTATCTTACCCAATACCTTTCAGATAGCAGGGAACACAGGACGAAGAAAGCACCAAGCAATTCGACTGGCCTTCCCTCAGAAGTCTAAATGCTGCGACAGACCACCGCAGTCAAATCACCTTCAACGTCCACCCATCATTGCTCGTATTTGGACTTCCCTCAACCTGTCCCAGTTCCTCGAGCTCATTTCCCGCTGAAGATTTGCCTCAATCTCATAATCCTCGAGTCGCTTGTCGTCACTGCCAAGCTGCGCATTCGCCCTGACAGACTGCCTCACCTCGTCGTGTTCCCCCCAGGCCCTACCACTTGCAGCGCCGCAAGCCCAAAAACAAGCCCACCCCGGCTGCAGCGCCCGCTTCCTACTTCCTCCCGCCTATCGTCGAGTTTGAAGCGAAGAAAGGTTGAACGCCTCGTTAGGAGGAAGACACACTTAGCAAGCCAAAATTACTCGCTGTTTAGGCTGGTCCATCCCGCTGATTAACAAACCACAACCCTCTTCCGCCCGCGCGGCTCATCGATATTCCAGTTTTCTGTCCTCTTCGACGGTGGCGCTTTCGTGAGCATCATTTTGCTCTCGAGGATGCCGACGAGAATTTTCTTGCCTCTTCAATAACAATTTCTCCCCTCCTCAAAGCTCCGTGGCTCGCGTTTGCGCAGATCTGTCGCTACTTGACCTCCAACCTCCAAAAACTCCGCATCGAGCGCCTGCCCTCTCGCCCGCAGCCACTATACCTACGCAAACGCATGGCCGCAACCATGGATGGTTATGACCCTCTCGCAATGCCTTACTTGCACAGTCCAATACCCTTCGGGGGAGGCAATCTGCAAAATCTCGACTATATGAGTGTTCCGTCGGTGATGGATTTGCAAGATCAATACTCCAACTTCGACTCGGAGCCATATATGAGGTAGTGTCGCTCGGTCCCATCTCGATCGCTAGAGCTAACATGTTCCAGTGGCGACGAGCTCAGTTTCGCACCTTCGAGTAACCTGCAACATCCTGCCATGCTGAAGCGGTACTCATCCAACTTCGAAGATCCCTTTGCCGAAAGCACATTGTCTCAGTTCGAGCGGGTGCCCACCGAGGGGCTGCCCGAGAGTCCCTCAATCGACCGCGACAGCAAATATCTCAGTTTCTCGATGCCACAATACAACTTTACACTCCTGGACGACTCATTCCGTCGGTCGTCGGTCAACATCAATGCCCAGCTGCACGGCATGTTCTTCTTGGCCGAGTCCCAATGGCCGGCCACCGCCGACACTCCCCCTCCCCCTCCTGAACTGACATGTTATCGGCGCAACCTATTTCAAATCACCGGCTCGGTGACGCTCCCTCGAAATCTAAGATATGTCTTCACTGATGACGGGTCTAGAATCCCCATCTATGAGTTGGAATTGGCCGTATCAGCCACGGAATCCGTTGAAGGCAACTCGGTCAAGATCATCTCAGTGCCGTGGAAGACACCGGCGTCGGGCGAAGCACCCAAGCCAGAAGATAAGGTAGAGAAAGAGCCTCCCACAATTCCCTTGGACAAGATGACTGGACAAGATCTGGACACGGACTTTACGACGTTTCCCATTCAATGGAAAAGGTTGCAATTCCGGATAGCCACAGCCAATAATGGTAGACGAAAAGAACTGCAGCAACACTTCACGCTACACCTAAAGATCATGGCATCCTTATCGACAGGCGGCAAGATCTCCATTGCTGAAGCGCACTCGGGGGCTGTCATTGTCCGAGGCCGGAGCCCGCGCAACTTTGCAGCACGGAAAGATTTACCTCTGAGCAGCAGTTCGACAGCTCGTAAGCATCTTCCGGCGACATCCCGGGTCACGAACAGTCAAACCTCCGTTCCGCAAGTCACTTCAGCCCCCAAGATCAAGACCCCGTCGGAGGAGACAGCCCAGATGACTGGTTTCGATGGTATTGACGTGAAGCCCACGGATATCGACGGCACCAACTGGGTATCACAAGGTGTCCAAGATTCTCTTGCCACTCCCTACTCAACAGCTATAAATCCTCCCATACCAGCGTTTCCAGAAGGCACCCCTGATCTCGGAACGCCGGGCACATTCCCCTTTACGTTCCCTCAAGAGATGGCGCCTGGAAGCCGGCCGATGAGCTTACATTTCGGGAGTGATGATGAGGGAGGGAGTCCTCACCCACCGCAACAAGGATCACGACATTCATCTCGGCCTCCCACGTCGAATCCTTCACCGTCCCTGGTCAACAAAGGTCCATCGGGGACATATACAAGCAATCCCGGCACCTCGCCCGGGCAACTTGCCAACCAAATGGGCCCACGACCTAGAGTACACTCACACCAAGTATCAATGACCAGTGTTCCGGGCTCGATAGCCACGATGAACGGGCAAGGGTCGATGGCCGCTGGGCCTCATAGACCGGAGCTGCTTGCGACCAAATCAAACCTGCCATTCCCGGCCGAGGGCGAGAGTGCGGATCAACTCTACGAATACTTTCCATTAGGCCTGGATGACTGGATGCCACCCGTGGATGCGGTCTTCCGCCCACACGTAGTACACCACAGCGGACCGTTACCGCCTGACCCCAGATCTCCTGGAAGACACACGAGTAAACGCTACTTTTCGGAAGTTGTCTAGTGATCTGTTGACGATGCAAGACGCCTTTTCGGGGCATGTCCTTTCTGTTTTTTGGTTCAGTACCTCCTGGTGGAGGACGGTGGTTGAATTGGGATTGCCATGAGGCTACGCGAGTTACATAGGACTTGATTGATACCCATCTCTGATGTGAAATGAAAAGTGGACATATATACCAGAAGACAAAACGGCATGCATGGATACACGATTTATGACTACGAAACATGGAGGAGGATGAAACTCGACTTTTTGACTTTGTGTCTGGTTTTGTGGCACCTTCACGACAAGGACCCGGTGTTTTTGAGCAGACATGGTATATACCTACAAAGTATAGGTACGAGAAGGAATGGATATAGTTTCCGCCGCCTACCTTTTTCACTCTTGAACGTCTGGAGAGGGAGAGGGAGAGGCCAAGCGATCCCAGCCAGGCACCCACCTACCCACTCATCCACCTGACCATTGAACTATGTACTCGGTACGGAGCACGGGGACTAGGTAGATACTCACTCGTAGTTGCACGAGACAGGAGACGCAGGAGACGAAGGAGAGGTGATTTGGGTCCGTGTTGAATTCCCCCGAAGCTCGCTGTCCAAGGACCCGAGTTACATGCTCCGTACCGAAGTCCCACAACTACAACTACTACAAAGACTCACGACTCGAGTTAGCCCCCGTGTGCCCCGTGCCCCGTACCCCCGGCTGATGCTAAGAGGTAGGTGTAGGTGTACTTGTGTGGAAGTACGGAACACTGGTCTCTAGAGCACTAGGGTGCAATGTGAAGCGAGGTGGAGTCGGTCGGTGGCTGGTCTGATCAGTATTTGTAGAAGTGGAAGTGGGAGTGGAACAGTGGACGAAGGAAGATGGAAGGGTTAGAAGGTTCGAAGGTTGAAAGGGTTGGATGGTTGGGCCTATCAGGGACGAGGGTCGGCGAGGTCCGATATTGATCACCCAAAGTATGCTGCGTAGGTACCTACAGTGCCTACAGTGCCTACACAGGGTAATGATGGCAGAATGACGAGGGGGGTGGATCGTTATTGGTGTGTGGTGTTGTGTGGTCTACCGACTCGCTACTCGTACATGGTATTTCCTGCATGTCTCTCTATTCGAGTAGGTTATATCTGTTCGAGTACTCGCAGCTACTTCCTATGTAGGCCAGTGGCTACCATACAATTTCCAATTTGAAACTCGACCGTCGTGGCGGTGATGGCACCAGTGGTGATTGGAAACGAAAACTGACTCGCGGACGGACTGGGGGTTCCAGGATTAATTCGAGTCCGAACATCCTCTTTTCTTTCTTGGGAAGGGGCGAAATGAACGAATAGGTTACGGAGAAGGAGAAGGGAAAGGGAAAGGGAAAGCGGAGGTGATGGGGCACAAAGTGAGCTGAGCTCTGAGGTCTGACCAGGCCAGTAGACCAGGAGGATGCGGTAATTCGGTCGGATTGGGCAGGTGCTACGATATCTATCTACGCCTACGAGTACCTAGTTGCTAGTAGACGAGGTTACGTATCTCGTATGTTTTACAATTGTTACGAGGGAGTGAATTGGAACCTTTTGAGGAGAACAATGTTTCATGTACAAGCTATGAGCCCAGAGGTTTTTGAACGGGGGTGGGTATAGATGGGAGATGGTAGAAGGAAGGGTACGAGGTCCTTTGGTGCTTTGGTACGTAGAGGGGGAAATTCACATGTCAGAGACCTACCAAAGCTCCTCGGTACATACCTAGGTAATTTCCCCTGCTCAAGAGCCACAAGGCGGAATGAATTCCAGAATCGATCGAGGTGAGGCGGTTATTGTCGGGGGGCCATTATTCAAAGATGGGGAGTTCAAAGATGGGGGAGGAAAGATTGCGACATTGACAATGGTGGGGGATTTGAGGACGGGATAGGCAGGTACCTAGTAGATAATAGATAGGAAAGGGAACAAGATGGGTATAAGTGGGTGAGTGAGGGAGGGAGATGGGAGGCCTGGTGCCTGGAAATCTGTAGATTCATTCCGGGTGCATCAGGGGATGGATGGAAAGGATCCCGTGATGAACCCGGATAAATCCCGGAAAGGTCCCTCGCTACACTTGCCCTATTCCTGCCGCTATAGTTTCCATTCTTATCTCCTGGTATGCGCTGGTCTATGTACGAATGATGTCAATCTCCTGGTGTTGGAATAAAGCTGCGGTTCATGCTCAGGCATCCGCAATGAAGGGCCATCTGACTGACCAGCCAATGGTTTAATGGAGTTCACACTGTGTGTATATCCGCAACCCCAGCGTTTCCCAAGGTAACGTAGGTATGCAACAAAAAGTGAGTCATGTAGGGATGGAGGTAAGTCTAGACTCCCTCCACGATTACTGGCATTTGCCTAAGTCACGCCTTAAGGTGTTGTGATTTCACAGATAGTTTCGTCTCGATATACGCTCTCCTGACGCGTCCACCATGCCACATGCCTTCAACGACCGCCCAGAGAAATTCTCGAGGACGTCATACAGTTGACCCTGCAAACTGATCTACACCAGGGATCAAATCCAAACCATGACTCCCGCTGCGAACCGTCGAGCGAATGAAATGAATGCCGGAGGACATGGCTCAAGTGGCCAGCATGTCAGGGACACGAAGATACCACAGGTGAAGAGCAGAGGATGAATGCTCGGGGAAGCAAAGAGTCGGTTGGATAGCGGACGCGAGTGCCGTAGTCATGGAGAATAAATGCCGGTCTGTGTGGAAGCAGGGCTTTACTACAAGTACACAGTTGTAAACACAATAGATATACCACAGAATAGTCACCTAGTGTGTCGACACGTGCCTTGGTTCACAAGATGTAGCCAGCCAACTGTCCATAGTTCAATCGTGGTGGAGGGAGCAGTCGTTGATCGGATGCAAGGCACGTCGGGATATTGATTCCAGGCTGGTCTTGGTTTGATGTCACCCCCTACACCGGTTACGAAACCCGCTGAACCGAGGGAAAGCAGGACTATTTCAATCAACTCTCGCATTGGAAAGAAAGTCTAGCGTTGGCATGGGCAAGCTGCATGGTCCCTTTTTTTTCCTTTTTGTTCCCCATCTCCTTCAGATTCCGACGCCAGCCGTGACCCGTGGTCGGCAAAACAGATCTACAAACTGTCGTAACTGTCCAACAAGGTTGGCGCCTTGCATGCGGCACACACGGCCCACGAAGCCATCGGCCATGCATGCCACGCCATTCGTCGTAAGGCGTAACCAAAGGTCCATCGCACGTCGCCCTGTCTATTACACCTTACCCCTCGCCCTTCTGGAAGAAAACGGGTTCACATCTTGATCTTGTGACAACGCCCTGGCTCGGCTGGCGAGAACTATACTTTCTATCTCTGCATCTCTCCAGTTCCCCGATCACGGCATTGAACACAAGCTGAACTAGGATATACCGGACCTGAAGGTTTGTCTATCTACCACCAATCGTATCCCGCTCGTGCGTCTTCTTCCTCGTCCAAATGGATTGTCGTTATCCTCGGTTTGAAATCAAAACTGCGAGGCTGAGAGCACAACCGGGCTCAAGCTGGTCCATGGGATCTTCTTGTCAGGGTCTCCAGGTCATTTCCACATGACTGTTCTGTCTAGCTCCTTCGTCGTCATGACGGGACATCTTGTCTCTCTGCTGGTCCCGAACTCGTATATATCTACTTCTGCTCTGTCCCGACTGACTTGCCTACATTTATTTGCTTTTGCACTGTCTCCTTTTGCCAGCTTCCTCTCTGCTCTGTCTCTGTGTCATACATTATACTTGCTGTGAGGGAAAAAGACTTAGTAACTGTTCTCCATCAAGTCGGCTGTCTCAACACGTGTTTGTCTCATTACACCTGTACTTGTATACCAAATTGAGCTCCAAAAAAAGAGAGCCTCGGTCCCTGGCGCATGCATCCTCGCACTTTACAAGAATCAAACTCATATTCCCACCGCCACCATGGCCCCTCATCGTCCTCGGCGCGTCAATGCCGATGCTCCTATTGAATCACTCCATGGTTATTCAGGCCTTACTCAACCCCACCATCACCACCACCACCTCAACAACACCGAAGGCTCACCCTGCTCTTGCTGCTCAGGCGGCGGCCATCATGGCTGCGGATGCGGTTGTGCGGGGTGCTGGTGTCGACTTGGGCATCATTTCAAGGATGACTCGAATCGCGAGACCTACGGAGGCCAAGGTGGTGGCCACGGTGGTGCTGGTGGCATGCCCAGCCCAGCCGTCGGCCGGCCCAGACACGTCTCGAGATTCGACGAGTCTGCTTCGTCATTTCAGTCCTCTGGGCCCTCCTTGAGCACCGGTGGCTTCAGCTTCGACAATAGCTTCGAGGTGCCGGCCCCGTTAACCCTTGGCCGGGGTCAAGCCATCGCCGCCAACACCGCTGCCCTGAACATCAACACCCATGCCAACGGACACCACCATGCCTCGGAGGACTTGATGGACGACGACGGCCCTCATCCGTGGAGTCTCTTCACCGAGAGCCCGAACAGCCTCGACCACATGTTCTTTGGAGACGACTCGTCCGGCATGGTCATCCCGGGCCTCAACGACGACTCGGCCCCCCTCGCCCGCGGTCCCGGCTCCAGCGTCGCCGACCGCACGACCCTGTCGAGCCAGTACGAATCGTCGTTTTCGCCGCAGCCAAGTGTCAGTGCGAGTGCCAGCGCTAGCCAGATTGTCGCGCACGTCGGCGCCGCGTTCGAGGATCTCTCCCCAGTTGCAGCGGCGACAGCAGCACCGTCTCGCTTCCTCCGTCTCACACCGGAATGCTCACATAATCTCCACCACTCCATCTGAGCCCGATGCATGCATTGACAACAATACTTTGAATTGCCACACGTTGTCACTTTTATTCCACGTCTACGTCCACGTCCACGGCCTCCATCTTTGTCTCCGTCTGTCTATCCCGCGTGTGTCACTTACTTGTATATCATCACCACCACGAAGAACCTACGGGCTCACGCCCCATTTCGGACTCGAATTAGTCGTTCCCGGTTCCTGTCCTGACGAAGAACCCCCCCGGACCCAAACGAACCAACCCACGACTTTCTTTTCGACATATCTCCATTTCTGGTCTATGTTGTTGTCTCTCATGTACGATTTATCCCCGGGCGCCGGGGTGAGGGGTGACGGATCGGTGAAGAGATGAGACTCACTTGAATTCTTTTGATTCATTTCGCGATTTGCGGCTTACGGTTTACGGTTTATGGTTTACGATTTACGGGCCACGGGATGCGATGCTAACTACGAATGTTATTATTGTGATTGTCAATGTTCTTGTTCTTGTATCGAGTATGCAGTACACAGTACGCAGTGCCCGGTATTCGGTACCCGGTACAGCGAGTAGGAATCATTTCATACCTATTCTTTTCTTTTCTTTCATTATCAGGAAACGACGAAACGATGACCATGTATTTTGTTTCCAGACTCGGTAACGAGTACGTACGAGTCTCTGACCTTCAGGTTTTCGGTAGTTGGTAGCACAATCAGCACAGTCAAATTATTTATTTTCTCACATCTCAATGTTCAATGGTCAATCCCGATTTCCGGGGTTAAATCCCCGCTCTTGATAGGTAATGGGGGTGATTTTGGGTAGGTTCCCCAATTCCCCCCGGAGGGGCGTCGTTGTACCACGCGAGACCAGTCGGAAGAAATGTGTGAAAGCATGTGAAAAGAAAGTCAGAAGAAACCGATGTACAAACCTGTGCCGTCCTTCTCCCATACAACCAGATACCAACCTCTTCGCCTTCAATGCTGGGTTGAATCGATCGATTGAGGAAGCACCCACCTGGTATGACCTACACTGTGTCGGAAGTGGCCGGCAGCACCCATCAGCCAAATCCGCACAGAGCAGTGTTCGAGCGAGCTCTCCCACCCTGCTCGGTTTACGTGGATGGACAAACTGTAAAGGCTCGTCGCAGTCGCAGCTTTAGCCTGCGTTGCTATCCCAGTAGTCCAGCCAGGGTTAAGTGCAAGTGGAAACAAGGCACTGTCCATTGTCATCGGTATTGAGTATGCAAGCTCGATTGAAGCCGCACAGTCTTTCTTCTCGCAATTCGCAACTGACCCCGCCGCCGCACACAGTTCGATCACTCGCTGGCAGACGGCGATCGAAATCGATAGTGATGTGTCGAGCGTTCCCGTCTCATCGCCACGAAGCTATCGACCGCTCGTGTACGTAAAGAAGCGAGATCTGGTTGGCGTTAGAGACACGATAGTGATTCGAGCTAGTTGCACAGCCGGACTCGCTGTTCATCCCAGTTATAGCTAGCGAGTCGATTGGACGACAGCGACATCCTCCGCGGTGTATTGGAGCGTGAAGAGTCGTTTGCAGGCTTCGGAGCAGAGGACAAATACAAATATCGAGGAAGGATCAATTGATCCGTCGTTGTCGTTGCAGGAAACCGTGTGATATAGTAGCCCTTGACCACCACTCTGAAAATGGATAAAAACACACGGTGACATATACAAGGCACGGGATTGGACGCGGACAGATTTCGGAATTTGAGTTTCTCCGGAGCGCCGACCTTGGCGCATTGGCAAGTCGACATCTACTCTTTCAGTCCCTACAACCGCAGGCCAAAACCCGAGTATCAAGGTCTATCTATATACTAGACATACGTACCGGATGTGGAACGCGCTTCAATCTGCTATCTCGTCTACCAGTGTGTGGTAATGCAGTGGCAATACCGTATTCGATGGAGATACTACGGCATTTGAGATATTGGAATGGCCCTTCTCACAGCCCGTCGCTCTCACTAACAGACAAAACGACATGTTTCTTTGGCGTCCGCCTTTATCCACTGTGAAATATTTTCCCTTCCTGACTGACCACGTATGACCGGGCTGTCTGCGGTCAAAGATACTTTCAGCATCGGAAACTCTTTGGGTCGTGGCGAGGGGAGTCGATGGCGATTATAGCATGCAGAGCCTTAAGGTCCTCAATCCACACCCGGGGCCGCACTGCTAATTGCCCGAACGATTGGCTAAGTTGTACCTCTTTCTATCGTGAGAAATGGAAGATAGTCGAAATTGAAAAATCTCTTGTCAATTGATTGATTTTATTTTCTCTCGTTGCTTTACCCCCAGCACTCCCCGTTTGTCCTTCCTGGGCTTCTTTCGTTTGTACGTTGTTTTGGCTGAGAGTATGGCTGTAATGACACGGAACATGGCTCGATCTACCCCGGATTCGAACGAGCGAAGACCGATCCCGGTGACTTTGGTCTCTGGGTTTCTGGGGAGCGGCAAGACAACACTCTTGAAGAACATCCTGACCTCTGACCAGCACTCTCTGCGAATTGCCGTCATTGTCAATGACATGGCCGCTCTGAACATCGATGCCGCGCTGATAAAGCGCCATGTGGTGTCTCAGACCCAGGAACGCCTGATACAGATGGAAAACGGCTGCATCTGCTGCACACTTCGCGGCGACTTGCTGGAAGAGCTGGCCAAGTTGGCTCGTAACCGAGAGTGTGAATACATCCTCATTGAGAGCACAGGCATCAGCGAACCAATGCAGGTGGCAGAAACCTTCACGGAAGAGTTTGCGCACGCCATGATCGAGGCGGCGAATGACGGCTCGCTCCAGGGTCAGCAGGATGACGAGAGGATCTTGAAAGAGATGTACGAGACCAATTACTGCACAAAACTCCCCCGTTCCCACGATATGCCTGCTGAACAGTCAAAATTGAGTGCCACAGGGCGGAACTTGGTGGTCTGCAAAACATTGCCAAACTCGACACCCTGGTCACCATTGTCGACGCATTCAATTTCTTTCACAACTTTTCCACTACAGAATTCATCACCGACCGATGGGGAAAGGAGGGCGTTGACCCGGAAGATGAACGGACCATTACGGATTTGATGGTCGATCAGATGTGAGTGTGTGACCTGGACACTACGGGCGGTGCATAGTCCCCTACCGGATCATGGCTAACGCACCTGTATTACAAACCCAGAGAGTTCGCCAATACCATCATCCTCAACAAAATCGACAGCGTGGACAAAGCGACAAGATCTCGAATCAGAGCTGTTATCCACCAACTGAACCCTGCCGCGAAAGTCTTGGAGTCCAATTTCTCCAAAGTCGACCCCCGACAAGTCATCCGCACCGAGACGTTTTCATTCGAAAAAGCTGCCACTAACATGGGCTGGCTCCAGAGTCTCCACGACCTCAACGTGCGAGAGATCAATGGGCAGCTCAAAGTCGCTCCCAAGCCGGAGACTGAAGAGTAAGATGCTCCAACGAGGCAGATGGGGAGCTAGACCCTCTATGATCTAGGGTACTAATGAGGTTTATTAGGTATGGTATCTCCAGCTTTGTCTACCGTGCACGACGACCCTTCAATCCACGACGCCTGTATAGATTGATATACGACAAGTTTGTCATCATGGAGGGTCAGATCGTTGATGAGGAAGCGGATGAAGAAGGTAACGACGGGGATGAGCAGAGCGGAAGTGAAGAAGATGAAATGGAAGTCGACGATGCCGAAGAAGACTCCTCGGATACTAGTGATGGTGATCCCCATGACCCCAACAACCACTGAAGAAGGAATCGCAGATACTGACGATTCTCCTTCTAGACTCTAGTCAGACGGAAGATCAAGACGACTCTGACGACTTTTCCAAATCCATCGACCCGAAGGTATGTTCGGTGTCCTGTCCATGCTCGCAGAGAACTAGCTGATTGGTGACATCTGACTACCGCACAGGTCGTCGTCGAAAACAAGAGAGCAAACCCCGTCTTTGCCGGGCTCTTGCGGTCCAAGGGGTTCATCTGGCTCGCCACACGGCCTTTCTTACACGGAGAATGGAGCCAGGCTGGAACCATGCTGACCTTGCAGGGCGGTGGTCCTTGGTTCTGTGCTCTAGACGATGGTATAAACCCCCATCTTCTACACCCTTGGCTCAATTCACAACGCTGATATGCCAATTAAGCCCAGTGGCCGACGGACCCCGACACACGACGCAGCATTGAAGCCGACTTTGTCGAGCCGTGGGGCGATCGACGACAAGAGATTGTGTTTATTGGCGAGAAACTTGACCCTGTCGGCCTAACGGCGGAATTCGACGGGTGTCTATTGACAGACCCGGAGATGCGCAAGTGGGAGAAGATCATGAAGTCTACCGAGGACAGGGAGATTATCAATGGTAAATTGGCAAATGTCTTTGAAGGTGAGAAGAAGATCTGACTCCAAACAATGTCGGGGGTTGATTTGTCACGTATGGAGGCTCCAGCTGACAAACTTGACAAGATGGCTTTGAGGATTGGCCCGAGCTCGTGCACGACGATGATGACGAAGAAGGAGACGGTCACCACCATGAGCATGGACATGGGCTGGGGGGTCATCATCATCAATCTCAACCTCAACCTCAACATTTGAACCAGCAGCGGAAAAGGGGCGATAAAGCCAAAACAAAATAGATCCAGGGGAGGGAAACAGTTGGTGAGATTGGGTGTATGCCTAGTTGAACAGAGTATATTTTCCATATTGCCTTATACCTAGGCAGGTTTCGCAGAGCAAGACGTACCAGAATTGTAGACACATGGTGAAGCAGAAAGCTCTGCCAGAATTTGCTGAACTACACACGAAACCAAGGGCTTTCAATATGCAGTTGGAGATCCAAGAATGACTTTGGTACATACGCTTGGCAGGTTTGGCAGGTTTGACAGATTTCGTGGGTTTGGCCAGACCGTCTGCCGCCTTGAAATGCAAGTCAATCAAGGGATTCGGTGTGAATGTTCGATGGTGGTACCAAGATCTATGGCATCCGGAATGTCTCCTTCATATATTTTGCTTTATGTTCCCCGTATCCCAAGTTCATACCTGTGCCTGCTGTGACAAGAACGCATCGTGTTTTGCATTCAAGACCAGGCCCTTCACCAAGGCTTTGCAAGCTGCAAGGACGGCAAGTCACCACAATGCAATTCGACCATGTTGCAGAGGAGCAGCAAGAAAAAAACTTTACGCTCTGGATGCAGACTCTCCAACGGGAATCGCCAGAATATCTAGCGATGCATCTCGCAGCGACACACCGCCCTGGAAAACCCACTGCAGCGTGCCTCTGGAAGAATGGCTCTTTCAACATATGCTATCGGGTCAAGTACGAGGACGGATTCAACGCCATTGTCCGCTTTGCGTCCCTGGGACGAACGATATACCGCAGAGAGAAGGTCGAGAATGAGGTTGCCACCATGAAATATCTTGCTCGATACACGTCAGTCCCGGTTCCTTATGTGCTGGGATCGGGGACATGTTGGGCGGGCCCTTACATTGTCATGAGTTTTATCGAAGGTGAACCGCTTGCGGAATTGCTTAAGAACCCGCAAGAGGGAGGAAGGCCAGTTCTGAATCCACGACTCAGTGACCGCGTCTTGAGGAGAGCGTACAGGGAAATGGCTAAACTAGTCCTCGAACTATCGAAGCCGGAGTTTCGGTATATTGGAGCGCTTCGGCAAAGCGAAGAAGACTTCTCCGTTACCAGGAGACCTCTGACTTACAACATGAATGAGCTGGCCACAAGCGCAAACCTCCCGCCTCAAGCATTCCCAACAAGCGTCCTTGAATCAGCGACCGATTTCTTTATATCGCTTGCCAACCAGCACATGACGCAGCTCCAGCTCCAGCGCAATGATTCCATCACCGATCAAGATGATTGCGCAAAGAAATACGTGGCCAGATGTCTATTTCGCAAGATAGCTCAGGATATCTCCACGGAGCATCGAAACGGCCCTTTCCGGCTGTATTGCGACGACTTCCGCCCCTCCAATGTTCTAATCGATCTGCAGAATCTCAGCGTCACGGGCGTCGTTGATTGGGAATTTACTTATGCAGCTCCCGCCGAGTTCACGTACATTGCACCTTGGTGGCTTCTGCTCCAGAGCCCGGAGGACTGGGAGTCGGACCTCGACGAGTTCTTGAAACGTTTCATGCCGCGCCTCCGTCTCTTTCTCGAAGCTCTCCGTGAATGCGAGGATGAGAGACCAAAGGAAGGAGACGATGTGCCGGCAGTCCCGCAACGTCTGTCTTCGCGTATGGAGCGGTCACTTGAGACGGGCCTGTTCTGGGTGTGTCTTGCGGCCAAATATAGCTCCATGTTTGACGAGATTTAATGGACATTCGTCGACGAGATGTATCACGGACCTTTTACGACGATTGAAGACCGAATTGAACTGTTGGGCGAGGACGAGAGACACGGTCTCGAGGAACTGGTCCGTGTCAAATTGGGTCATGTTGCAGAAGGGCCTCTAGACGTCCATTACACGGTGGATGACCTCATGGATCTCTGATAGCCCCTTATCACCTACCGAGCTTGTCTATTCGAATCCTTTCTGCCGAACAAGGCGAGGCGGCGACCGAGGGGTCGGGGTAAGACCAGAAACATAGCGGGGGTAAACGGTGTCACAGTGATAGGCTATTTCGAATACAGGGGCGTACTGGGCGCAACCAGCCTGTTGGTCGGCCTTGTTTTGCGGCTAGTTGCGCCGCAACGGTGCCTCGCTTTGGATGGGCACGACGGGCTTCACTCTCGATATGGTGGGCTCCGCGCCTTTGGAATGCGAAACTTCGCTCCTCCAAGGCGCGGCACGCGTAATACCGTCGAAGTCCTTCTCAACTTCAGTGTCTCCATGGTGATTTGCCATGTGTGAAACCTGCGAGTCCTCAAAGGTGTCGGTATGTGGTGGTGACTCTCGACCGTGTCGGCTGTTTGTCGAGCAGGATCTTAGAATGGCTCGACGGATCCTCCTCCGCCCCTCCAATCAGAGAGCCATTGACGGCTGTCGAACATGGCCCAGTGCGGACTGTGCAGGCAGGTACAGAGGGACTTTCGAAGAAGCGCAAGAGAGTTCAATGTGAGACGTTCAATGGCAACCGGCTTGTTGCTGTTTGATTGACCTACAGCTCATGAAGGTGGCTCGACGCCAGGACCTCAGTATTCTTTCTCCGATACTCTCTTCCGTTCCTCGGTAGAATCTAGCATTTCTAGTCGAAGTTGAAGTCGAAGTCCAGCGAAGCGCAATGCCGACCTTGATGTCATGTACCCGCGGATCACGTTCAATGAAGACAAACGGACGTATTCAGAGCCTGCACATTGCACTTGCCCATTACCACCTTCGGCGAAGCGATTTCATGGATGTGGGAGGTGCGGCCCTATCTGTCTCAAAAGCTTGCGGCAAAAGGCCGTCTCGGCGCCTCAATAGCCGCTGTCTCTTTTCAGGGGTCATGGTGATCTAACGAGATAGCATGACCTCAAGCGACCATATTTACTCACTAGCTGGATTCGTGTTAGGATGTTTCAGCTGTTGCCAGTTCTCAAGTCTCGTTGAACGTCAGACAACAAGGTCCTTTGTCTCTACATTGATCTCTGCCACCACCGCAGAGATAATGGCGGACACCACAGCGGAAATCGACACATCCAGACTTTTGAGGCAATACAACATATTTTTCGACCTCAATAAACGTCAAGCTGAAGGGCACGAAGCCCTTTTCCGGGATATCTCGACCCTAGGGAGCTACGATCTTGACAAATACCGCCCAAATATCACCGTGGAATCGACGCAAAAGCCTTGGAGACTGAAGACAGTTGAACGCGCAAAGGCCATCAGCGCCAAAGCCCTGCGATGCCTCGAACAGGACAAGAACGAGTCTAGTTGGCGTTTAAGCATAGAATCGGAGATCCTGGCTCGATTCAGCATTGAAGTCGCATGGTAAGCCTAGATATGTCGTCCCAAGAGGTTTGTGCGGGACGTTGACTGGTGTTTTGCCCTGAATGTCGCGCCCGCCTCTGGAAATCTGAAATGGAAGTCGCTTTGACTGCAGCCAACGGGAGCATGGAAGATCTGGCGACAAGACAGAAAAATCGAAGAATATGCCAGTGCCCGTCGCGCAGGCGTGGGGAAGACCAGTCAGTGCCTGTCCAGACCGACACCCCAAAGGTACAGTCTAACCCTGATGCAGATTTGACGAAGGCCTAAATCCGCTTTTTGATGACCGAGCCGAGGAGGAGATCCAATACGAGGCCGAAATCAGGGCCAAAATCACCAAAGGCAAAAAGCCTGACCGTATAGTAGGCATTAGACTCACCAAGAGACTGGACAGGATCCTACACGAAACGGAAGGCCCAGATGGTAACTTGATCGTGGACTCGATCAGGACATGCCCCTTCAAACCCGGCACCAGGCCCCTTCTCTTTCCGTTCCTTCTCATAGAAGCAAAGTCGGAAAAGAGTCCAGACGCCTTTTCGAAGATTGATGCCCAGTCGGGCTTTGCACTTCGCAACCTGCTTCAGCTCCAACGTAATCTTGTGCACGCCACAGCCGAAAATCGACACTCCAGCGTGAAGCCCCTTGTTTGGTACTTGGCATGTAAAGGTGAGCAATGGCGCCTCTCAGGCGCCTATGTGGAAGAAACCAAACATGAGTCTCGGCCAAACTACGTGAGTTAACCCTCTCCATCTGGACACCGGGATTGACTACTTGCAGCGCATTCTACAACTGTGGCGGGGAGAAATTACGGAGGAAAACGAAGCACTTCGCCTTCTGCTGATCTTGGACTATGTGTTCGACTGGGCGCGCGATATATATCGTCGAGACATCATCAGTGGCCTATTGTCTTTGGCTGCAAATGCATCCGAAAGTCTCATTGCAGACACTGATGTTGGCAGCACTTACGACAGGTTTGATCACTTTCGCGATGTCGACTACGATGAGCCTGCTATAGGAAATGATGTCGGACAGACGGAGCCTTTTGGGGTTCCTCCTTTGCTGAAATTCTTCGACGATAGACGTCTCGCGATTCGTGATGCTAGGTACATGGCACATAAAGTCTGGGCTCTCCATGTAACCTTGGAAAACCTGGACGAGTTTTTGAACAAAATGAAGACCACGGCAAAAGCTAGGAAACTTGCTAGGCAGCTGTGGGGATGCATCCGCAGCAGAGGGAGATGGACTGTCACCGCAGACTGTCTCAATGCTGTTGAAAAGCTATGGACGGGCCAGGACCGAGAATCACACACTTTCCAGAACCCAGAACAACTCTTCCTCGCATCGTTCGCGGTGGATTCTTACCTGAAAAGTGGGGATCGTCGTGGGATGATCAGACTTGACGTATGGGACCAGGTACACGCCCTGACATACGTTGCGATAGCCCAGGACGCGGTGGAAGCTCTGAGGAAGAGGACCGAATTTCGGGATGACTCTCCGCGGCTGAAATTCGACCCTTCAGATGTGGAAGCTACCGACTCGGTTTTGGATCTGTTTCGAAGTGTCCGATTCGCATCGGCAAAGCAGTGTTTCGCGGCGGCTATTGCCAGATCTCGACTGTCCTCGCAGTTCGGATCGCGCACCGAAGCAATCACAACTCCGGGACTTCCGAAAGGGATAAGCTGGACCTCTTACCCTGCTTTGATCCCGGCGACATCTGAATCATCACGGAATGTCAGCCCGTCAGGACTCGTGACAAAAATGTACAAGCATCTGAAGATTGGCATGGCCGAGCCGTCCGAGAGCTTTCTCCGCGTTTCACAGCAGTTCAGTAAGCATGACATCGAAGCAACCTGCCCTACGCCAATGCCTTGGGCCCTGAGTACCCTGAAAATGCTCCAGGAGACTGATGCAGCACTGGTGAGAGGAGTCGATTCTGAAACGGTGGATGGCAAAAAACGTGTGCGGACCTGGTACTGTCTTTTCATATTTGATACGCCTCCTACGAATGGTCACGAAGGGACGGAGCTGTTGAGGAGAGCGAGAATTTTTCAGGGTACGCTACAGACCTTTTTCAATGTGCGGCTAAGAGAGTACAATTTCAAGGATACAAAGTGTGAAGGAGCACAAAAGTTGGAAAAAGCTCTCAAGATCTTGGAACATGTCGCGATGCAATATTCATTGATCCAGTCCATGGACGCAGACGGCGATGTCGAGACAGCCCCCGAGTGGATTCGAGAGAAATGCAAAGTCCTAGCATACCCGAGCGTCGAGTGGCCGTATAGCTTTTCCGAGACGATAGACGGCATCAAACAAGTCAGCAAGGACTACGGATTTAGTCAGACGATACATGACCTGATCGTGGCATTTCAAACCATGATTCCGCCTCAGAATTCATATCTTGGACCCAAGGACAATCTGCTCGTGGATAGGGCTCCCTCGCACGAACGAAAGGACAAGGGGAAGCGCCATCGAGTCCACTTCTCGCCGTCCAGCGACCATTCCAGAGCCGGGTATTCGGCCGATATACGTGGCGCCATAACCGTCGAGGATACTACTGATGTGACAGAGAGCAACTTTGGTTCTTGGTCAGAGGACAGCAGTAGCGGAGACAGCATTGGGGGACCTTCAAACGGCAAGCGACGACGACTGGAATGATAATACGACCGGGTTCGCCATGACTTGTTGGCGAGCGCCAATCAGAAACGTATCTGCCTTTAATGATGGTGGCTGTGGTGCTAAGCCATTGAAAATCTGGCTGACTTTGCTAGGGTGGTAAAGCATTTCTGGCTGTTCTGAATAGATGTCTGTTGAGATAAATAAATAACTGGTGTTAGTGACATTGGCCCCCTAGTCTGAAACCGAATCAGACGCTAGGCTTACTCTTTCATTCCTGAGGAACCTTTGACAGTAATAATAGGGACATATAACCTTAACTCAAATATTGCTTAGCGCTCTGTTATCGAGCGAATGTGACAGGTTCCCGCCAAGCCCTGGGGAACTGCCATTTCTACTGGCGTGTTTCCACCTATGCAGATCGTCGCAGCTTTCACGATGAACGTCCGGCTGTGCACCCACTTTTCGGGTTTCCATTTCTTACGCTGATTGATGGCAGGTCCGTTTGTCTTCTTCCCTCACCAGTCGATATGGCCACGGGTGTTACAGAGCGGGACTCAGCGCGAGACGCCGGGGGAGCCAAAAAGGGTCGCGACAAACGTGGCCGCCACCAGGCCAAACCTGATCGTTCAAGACTGAGTAAATATCCTTCATCATTTGGAAAATGGCTTGTCTGAGCGAGGACAGAAGACCAAAATACTGCAGCACGAGACGAAGACGACAACAAAGAAACAACTGAGTGCTCGCAAATAATACAAAAAAAACGGTATAACTGTCAGTCTGCTTTCACTCTCTACCCGCTTCATTACCCCATAATCGTGTCACTAACTCTGTTACAGCAAACCGGCACCGCCAGCGAAACCCGAACGCGCGGCAAGCCCTACCGTACGAGCCCGCGATCACAAAAGCCACCAATGGTGAACCAGTCCCGAACTGCAAGAGGAGGACAGACGAATTCGTCTGCAGCGGAGCATCACTATTATCCTGAAGAAAACCCTCCCCAATCCATCACTCAGTCGACTGGGATTAAACGGAAACGATCGAGCGAATCTCAAGCTGACGCTGAAGTCAAAGTGTATGATCCTCAAGACAAGCATGTCACAAAACAACCTCGAGAAAGTCCGCCTCCAGTCCTCGAACCACCTGAGGATTTACCAAATCATATAACACAATTCCGAAGTCTGGGTCCTTCTAAAGACCAGCTCTCTGAAAATAACTTACGATTGTTCAACGGGGAGATGAATCTCTCCGCCAACAATAGTCCGGTTCTCAAACGGACCTCGTCGAGGCGTTCCTTGGCTGCGTCATCGGATATAGACACAGTCCGATCTCAACGCTCCTCAAACACCACGGCCTTCTATCGCTATAAGCATCTTGAGGAAGCCGATATTTACATCCACACTGATCTACCTGGCGACATTGAGGCCGATATCGACCGCATCGTCAAAGCCAAGGTTTCCAAGCATCGCAGTGTTAAACTTTCTAGCATTGCCAAAGGATTCTACGGGTCGTGCAAGGAAGCTGTGAAGGCTGCGGTTGAGGAAGATGACTTTGTCCACATATTCCGTCGCGCGCTCGAAGCTATGAGCCCCGATGAGATCATGTTACGTGAAAAAGCCGACTGGCGAGAGGAGCTGAAGCCAATTCCACAGCAGTCCGACCTGAACCTGAGTTTCTTGGTAAATGTGAATGCTGCTGTGGGTAATGAGCAGCAAGACGAAGTTGACGACGCCTCGGCTCCACCACCACCGAAACGCCAGCAACAGTCTGGAGGCCAGATGTACTCCCCCCCACAATCTTCAATGGTCGATGCATTGAATCCTTCTCGCGACAACAGGCAACTCGAACCGGTCGTCATGCCTCCTGTAAATCATTCCCACCTAGAGAAATCAAAGGAAACCTTTCCAATCAAAACACCTCGTCCGGACATCACAGTGGGTATAAAAGAAGAATCCCTCATTTCAGCCCTCTCGATTCTTACGCCACAATATCTCAATAAAACTGCGGCTAAGCGATTTCTCAATAAGCTCGAGGACACAATGATTCCGAGCGAGCGAGGCGGATCTATGGAGCCGCTGCTAATCGCAGTGCCGACGCAACGCGGATCAGACCTTGTCTTTCCATTTGCCGTCGTCGAGGGTAAAGCCTATTCGACAGGCAAACAAGTCTTCGAAGCACAAAATCAGGCCGCAGTCTCTGGGGCCTGTGGCCTCAAGATGCAGCTTTGCCTAAATGAACTGGTCAAGCGCTCAACGTCCGATTTTGCACTTCCATCGTCGACGATTCAGCCTCCGCTCTTCTTCTCCATCTGTACTGAGGGCCCATACCATGAGCTCTGGGCCAACTATACCCATCTTGAAGATGGCGTACAAAAGTTCAAGATGAAGCTCTTGAAAATTTGTAATGGTGTATTGTTAGACAGCGTGGATGACTTTATTGTCGCCGTGGACAATGTGTTACGTTGGGGTACAGGCCAATTTCTGAAATCGGTTGTGGAACGTCTGGGAAAGGTTGTCAACAAGGCAAAGTCTCAGAATGATTCTTGAAAGTAACCCTCGAGGATGCTTATGTCCGCCATCGCTCCTGTGAGGGGCGCTCAAGACGCGAGCATCTCATCAAGGGTATAGGATTCGTCTAACCTTCTCTCCTGTGCCTGTTGTACTTTGAGACGGACAAATTCCTCCAGAGACTCCCGTTCCTCGGCGGTCCAACAACTCGATACACTCCTCAAGGCAAGTGAATTCCCCATAAAATCCCGAATCGATAAAACGCCAGTAAATGTCCTCAAAGGCAAAGCTCGAAGTGGCTGCTAGACAGAACCAAAACGTTCCGTTTTGCAGAGACCGCGCCATTTCTCCCGATAAACGCTGAGATTCCGAGGGGGCACCACACCGAATCCCTTGGTCTTCCGCCTCTTTCAAGGCCTGCAAAAAGGCCGCGTGTCGCCGGAGATACTGAGTCATAAAGTCATCAAGACTGCCTTCCCAGTCATCTGGATGTGCCAAGAGGAGCCACCATGGCGAACAGTATGTGAAATCGGCAGGAGCAGCATAGGTAAATTCCCAGCCGATGACACGACGGAGGTTCAGTTTTTCGTCGACGATGACGTTCGAAGGACAGAGCCCATCGCAGATCAATCTGAATGGACCTCTGTCGTGAACATTGGGAAAGCTCTTTGCAATCTTGAGGAATAAGCAGCGCGCGACGTATTTCTTTCGACAGTCTGCCTCATTTTCGACTGCTTCGTTGCGTTGCGTTCGAAGGTGAGCCATGTGTGTCCTGGCCAAGGCCATAAAATAATCGGTGGCCGTCGCAAATGTGTTCGTAGGTAGGTCCACAGGAGGGTAGTTGGCCAGAGCAACCAACTGGTTCATGTTCAGCGTCAAAGGCCGTGTTCCGACACACCAATGGCCCAATTCATCCCGAGATACCCCTCCAATGCGAGGGGATGGGCATTTGGACAGCTCAATCAATATCTCAGACATGACCCGATAGGCCTAGGTCAAGTTTGGGGATTGGTGTTCGGATCCAGAACCTCGACTTTTTCTGCATCTGTAGGAGCTTTGAGAGCTTCTGATAACAGCTTCCCTTTAACAAGCTCCATGACTATGCAGGGACCCCAGGAAGAATCGGAGACTTTGATCAACCTTGGTGTAGGAATTGATGTCTGTTTCGCGACATACTTCATGACTGTGACCTCATCAATGACCTTCTCTTTGCGAAAGGCGACTCTGCGCAGGATTGGGAACCGCGTAAAGACAAGGAGTGAACCAAGGGAGAAGGAGGAAAGAGCGATGGAACTAACCGGCGCTAAACCTGAATAATCTGCGGGGTCTCCAGAAAAGGCCACTTCGATGGGAGGTTGATTATGGTTCGGAGGCATTGATATGGATTGGTCAGGGTATGTCGACAGAGTCGTAGATCCCGGTATCAGAACCACTCTCGACAGGAACTGAGAGCGATCAAGGAGCCCTGAAGCCGGAAATGGGGGCTGATTCTTTTATGCCCACTGCGATGTCCGGACGAGGTGTTCAAATCCGGATCCGATTGCTGGGGAACTGGCTTCAGCTCCTCCCGCAACTCGGCTTTCCGACGGAACACGCCTGATCCTCCGCCATAGTGTAACGCGACGGGCAGGTTTTTAGCACTTGAGAATCAACTCGGTATACCTGAAAGCCAGAACAGTTCCTGGGGTGAACGACAACTATGGGCAGCTAAAAGACGATGGGTTCCTTTTCTTGCGCCAGGTTTCGACCACGAAACCAAGCACGAAGTCCGCCCACAAGCTGGAAATCCTGTAACCGGGCGTGTCAGGCTACCACCCCAGATCCAGCTTCACTGCAAATTCAGTCTCGGATGGAGGGGCTCATAGGAGGTGTTTGACTAATACTATATCGATAGAGTCATCTGAGCAGTTCACGTTCCTCCATTCACATACATCACTCCAACACACTTTGAACCTGCCGCTTGATGTACCCCCTCAATTTCTCCAGAATGCCATTGTAACCTGCACCGCATGCTGCGGTCTCGACGTGCTGAAGCAATCCACTGACTTTTGCGAAGCTGTCGTCACAGCTCGGACACCGGTATCTGAACTCATCGTCCCAGCTGTTAGTGTATAGGTTGCTCCGGTGGCAGCTGAAAGCCCATTGATCGATATTGACCTGGGTGACCTCGGAATCACAGGTCGTCGACTCAAGATGGATGAGGATACCGGAGGGGCTTTTGAATTGACGTTCGCAGCCGTAGCACTTGTTTTGACGAGGCGTGTGGATTTTCGCGTGCTTTTCGGGAGCGTCAGTCAAAATTATGTTCTGGGGTTTGATATTCACGTTCCCGCTTAGGCAGCGTACCATACGAACTTCGTTTTCATTTGCAAACTCCTCATTACATATAGAGCATCGATTGTGGCACTGGACGCGATGTTTCGATACATCGGCAAAGTTTACTTGACAGTCGTAGCAGCAGGAATGTTTTGTTTCCATGTGAGCGCGAAGACCGCTTTCTTCGGGTTCGTCGGTGCCGCATTTTGAACAGACCCAATGGTTCTGCGAGTCCCGGGTATGTTGTTCGTGAGCCTGTGTAGAGATAAACAACCATTGGCACCTGTCACACCATTCGTCTTTGTGACAATGCGCGGCTTGACAGTGCTGGAGCAATGCTTGTTCAGAGTCAAATTCACGCTCGTCACATGAAATGCAGACGAATTCACCCCCCTCGACGTCGATCAGGGCCTGATTCTCTCGCGGCATTTTTTGGGGGTGGGCTCAACGATGGCGAAGGGAGTGAAAGACGGACGGGGGAGAGAGGTCAGGCAGCAGTGATATGAAAAAGTCATTACATAGGCCCTGCAGAACGAAAATGTGGACAGGTATGGGTGATTGGACCAGCGAAGCAGCGCTGTTCCTCAAGGGCTACGGTCTTCGGGACCACTCATTGTATCGTGGCAGGGATGAAGCATGCATAAAGCTGCGGTCTTACCGCAGGTGAAGGGATCACGAGACCTCTATGCAGTTATCACATGTTGCGGAGGCAGCGGCTGATAGAAGCCACACAGCCATCTTGGCTGCACACCCTGCAAGCTTGGCCGTTCAGCCTGATTGTGCGTTCTTTGCTGTAAAGATTCCTATGACTGCCCTCCTCCCAGTCGCTAGATCGGAACTCGTTTGCGAGCCACGGCCAGTCCAAGCCGGGTCGTCACGGGTAAAGCGTGCCAATCCTTACGACAGATGCGGTCAGCTCAAAGCTTTCTGGCAAGAGATTATCTAGTGTCTGCGGCTAAATGGATCGAATGCCGCTGCGAATGCCTAGCCATATAGGCCATGATGATCGAAGTAAAGAAAAGAACAATCTGAACTAAACGAGGGTAGAACTATTGCATGAATTATCCTGTTCTGTGTGCTTGCATACTGTCTAGACGATCAAAGGTGTGAAGACACGACCACCGAAGCCATTGAAATACTCCTGGGAGGAAGGCTCAGTCTCGCAGCCTTGTGCCATTCATGTCTCTCCATCACCATTTTGTTTTCGCGCAGGATTAGCCCCTCATGAATCTCAGGGTTATTGCCGACTTTGTTCTTTCGTGACAGCGGAAACTGGCAGTGCGTGTACTTGTACGGAGTCGGTTGTCAGGCAGTTCGAGGTTGAGTCTAGCCAATCACTTGGTGGAAGTCACTAGCGTGTCTAGTTTGGCTAGTTCATTTTAGGACTAGAATATTCCAACTAAGCCAGGCTTCTGCTTCCATCACCAGAATCACCACCCAGACCTCTGAAGATTTCAACTATATGTCCAAATACCAGATCCGACCCCATGGAGCGAGAGACTGCAGTAGCCAACACTAAGGCTGACCCTCCAACTCTTGCCACCATCGGGGAGCTCCCAATGGTGGTGAAAGCCATACGCGACTATGCCCCTCAGTCAGACTTTGCCAATCTCTGCCTTGTCTCTCAACAGTTTTACCATGTAGGAAACGTCATGCTCTATGAGTCTATCACGTTGCTCTCAAAAGGAAATCGCGACACTCGATCAATCCTGGCACTCAAACGGACGTTGACAGCGCGCCCTTGGCTTGCCTTCTACGTACGACGCTTACGCTGTCTATCACACCATCGTGGGAGGATTTCCGCGGATGATCTTGAGGATTCATCTCTCCTCGGCATACTATCAGATCTACTCAGCCTTCTTGAGCGTCTGGAAGATCTCGAGATCGTCGATTGCTTTCCACAATCCAGCGAAGGAGCTGAGAGACTGAATCAATCTCTCCGATGGGTACCTTCACTGCGACGTTTCACGTGCAACCTCCGAGTACCGCAGTGGCCACAGCCTGCCCCAAAACTATACGCAGTCAACACTTCGATACTGAAAGGTGCGCTGTCGCTGCCATCACTCCTCACTTTCTCAACAACGTTAGAGGAAGACCCCTTGGCAGAAGCGCTATCCTTGCCAGCTAACAGTAGCATATCGACACTCAGTCTGAACAACCTGTTCGTGAGTACGGAAACCTTTAGGACAATCCTGGCCGCTCTGCCGCAGATAACGGACTTGAATCTTGAATTTGTACGATTTATCGATTCTTACGATTCTCATGTATCGCGCCATGTGGACTGCCGAGAACTCCAGACAGCTATATCGGGTTTCACACTGAAGCTGAGAAGACTGCGAGTCGTGGCAGACTTCAGGTCTGTCGAAGGCGGTGACCCTTGTCAGGGCGGCGGGGACGATGCACCGTGGGGTGTTCTGTCTACACTCAATCTCAAAGCCTTTCCCATGCTTACGGAGTTGGAATTGTCTCCTGAACTGCTACTTGGTTGGAAGGTGGAATCGTCACCCGAGCTTTCTGCCTGCTTGCCGTGTCACCTGGAGTCGCTTTACCTGAGGTATGACTATGGGGCTTGGTACGACTCGGTATGGGATTTTGAGAGACTGTCGGAGAAGCTTCGTCCGTACATTGACCACCAGTCGTCGTTGCGGAGCCTCACTGTGGAATATTTCGACTTCCTGGAGGACGAGATCACAACACTATCGTCGTCGCTCCGAACGGAATGTGAGCACGCTGGGATTTGTTTTCGGCTAAGGCTGATATAGAATCCACTCTGATGGAAGGCGTATGTCCTCAGTCGCCCTGTTCAGAAAATACATCCAATCATATCACCTTTGAAATCAGTTGGCTCATGACTCTTGATGATTCCGGGCGTTCGAAATTGTGAGGTTGTGAAGAGATCCAACAGGTCAACCAACTCATAACCTCTCGTATTCGTATTCACGCCCGAAGGACACGCTCACAAGAAGTCGCGCCCAGCTACACTCTACAGGGCGCGTCACGAGGGGAGGGTTCCAGCTGTAGCCTGCAGGACAACTCACCCGATACAGCCTGGACTGCAGCTCAAGTGTTGGAAGTTGCATATCCGAGGGAAAGGCCGTGACGAATCAAACTTTTCTTGCCGCCTGACGAGATAAGGCTGAGGGACCTCAATCATGCACCTATCCGCGTAGGGGACGGGACGAACGCTGATGGCAACAACATTGGAGCCCAGTGCGCGGACTCTACATCAGAGACGCTGTGACGACCATTCGTGTTGGCCTGGGTCTTGCGGCTCGAAAAACAACGCCTGGTTTCCTCTGCTCCCCTTCGCCTGCTTCTGCCCAAGACCTCCCGTCTTGGTTTTGGACTCGTCTTTGGCCCCTTGGCCGATGAATTCTACTAATTCAAACTCTTTACCGAAGATCTCGAGGAAACCTGTCCACATTTTCAAGATCAAACACCTCGGTCGTTATCTTCCACCAGTTGTTCGACATGTCCAGAAACAGCTTTCGTCTGGCATTTGACGAGGATGCGTACGAAAGGCTGGGTATCCTCGCAGCATCAGCTGTTCTTGACGTTTCCTTGTGTAACCTCAGATGGTCCGATAAATTGATTGGCCATGTCGCCATTCAAGCCCGGGAAGAACTAAATGACCTTTGGAAAGATTGGGCGAAGACGCACAAAGATCGAAAATTTGCGACCCCGCCAACGGCCGTCACGGCCCTGTTTGACGAAGATAACTGCCGCCTATTCATATGCACGTCCGTCAAGGGCATGCGCGCATACTCAAGCTTCCTGGACAGGCTCTCTTCCGAGCGGCGGATCTTCATCGACAAAATCCTGTCCCTCAGCAGCGAGGAAGGGGTCGAGCCGGGCAAATACTCCTGGCACATGTTCCAGGCCAACTGTGCCGAAGTACACGCGCTCTGCCAGTGGCACCTGGCACGCCCGGGAGACGGATGTGACCGACTCAAAGACGCCGTCATGGCGACCGCTGGCGGGCCGATCGGAAGGGACGGGGTGGCGTCGGACGTCGTCCTCTACAACCCCTGTGGCAGACCTCCGGCCCCGAATCTGGATCGGCGGCCACCGGGGTGCAAAGAACTCGTGGAGCTGCTGCGTGTGTGGGCCCTGAACCGTTCTGCCTTTGAGAAGTGCAAAGTGGAGGATGTCCAAGATTACAGCCTCGAGCCGGTGATCGAGGGAGTGAGTTCGAGCAAGGACAACAAGAACCGCTCTTTGGTCTGAGGTTTCAGGTGACCTTTTGTCATGGTTTTGCAGGGACAAGGACGAGGACATGCGCATTTTCTGGGTTTCAGTGTCCTTTTCCGTATCGATTGTTTTCTTTCCTTTGGAACAGCCAGCCGCCTCGTCAGGTCGAATTGGGGTTTGACGACGAGGGCTGACCATTTCAGCCTGGAATACTTCTCCTCGAAAATGGTCTAACTTGATTGGGAAACACGTTTTGTCATTGGCGACTTAGTGAGCAAGCTAGATCCTTAGTGAGGGGCAGGTCCATATATTTCCCGGTCGCACCGACAAGTCCTACGTAATTCGAAACATTGGAGCGCAGTTTACCCTCTTGTCCGTGTACAGACGTGAACACACTCTTTTCGTTCTTCTATATACCTAACTAACTGACTGACTACACGGGATCATCGCTTTCTACTACGATCGTCTCCCTCACCGATTTTCCTCCCCCGCCCCTATCAGACTCTGACCAAAACACCTTCCCTTTCTCGCCCTCACCTAGTACCTTTCCACTTATAGTCCAAAATGTCAGGAACAACTCCTCCGGCCATAATAGCGCCGTCGATACTGAGCGCCGACTTTGCCGAACTGGGTCGCGAGTGCGCCAAAACAATGGGCCAGGGCTGTGACTGGCTCCATGTCGACATTGTACGTCTGCGCTGCGCACGAAGCCCCAAGAATACTTCATCTGCTCCCTTTTGAGAGGACAGGGAATTATTGGAGTTCAAGAATAAGACAGAAAGAGGATGTCTACAGGAGGGGAAAATACTGGCCCGTTTCGTCTGTATGAAGGCATAGCATACAAGCTGACGTTCTTCACTCGCAAACTTCTAGATGGACGGCCACTTTGTCCCCAATATCACGTTCGGCGCGCCGGTCGTGTCCAAGATCCGACCACACGTGGAAAGACCGCAGAAACCGGGCGGCAGAGGCACATTTGATTGCCACATGATGATTGCAGAGGTGAGTCAAGCCAAGTCAATTGTCTGCAGTTGCGAAAAAAGAGAGAGCCTAGCGGTGGGTGGGTGGGTGAAAAGAGAAGGACTGCACAACATTGAAAGCTTAGGTCTGCGGAGGACGTGACTGGACAGGCGACAATGAAGAGAAGGTGACGAAATATGGAGCGATGTGAGGCTGGTCCATGTCTTCTTCTCCCGAAACGCAGGGCAGACGCAGACACAGACACAGACACACGCACTCTCTGGCTTAAAATTCTCCCCTTGTGTCCTCTTCGTGCTCGAATCTAACGAGAACTGATGAGAACACGCAACAGCCTCACCGCTGGGTCTCCACATTTCGCGACGCAGGCTGCGACCTCTACTGCTTCCACTACGAAGCGGCCGTCAGCTCGGTCGCAGCCACGACACCCGAAGACAAGACCACGACGCGACCCACGTCGCCCAAGGAACTGATACGCTACATCCACGAACTCGGCATGCAGGCGGGCATCGCGATCAAACCGGAAACCAGTGTTGACGTGCTCTGGGAGATATTGGAAGCCGAGGACAAGCAGGACAGACCAGATGTAGGGAACTTCACTATTCCCCCAGCCCGTTGAAGCCCTTTCTTTCCCCCATCACACCGCAAAAGAACTGACTTGGACTGACGCATTACTGCCATCTTGTGTCCCTAATAGATGGTCCTCATCATGACCGTGCACCCCGGCTTCGGCGGCCAAAAGTTCATGGCCTCGGAACTCCCCAAAGTCACAGCCGTGCGGCAACGATACCCGGACCTCAACGTCGAAGTGGACGGCGGCCTCTCCGAGTCGACGATCGACCAGGCCGCCGACGCCGGCGCCAACGTCATCGTGGCTGGCTCAGCCGTGTTCGGAGCAAAGGACCCCGGCCACGTTATTCGCGTGTTGCGGGAGGCCGTGGAGAAGCGGAGGGGAGGATCCGGCAGGTTATAGATTATAGAAGTTTGTTTTACCCATCGTAGAATTATGAAGATGATGATGATGATCCAAAAAGCTGGTAGATACTGATAATTGTGGACATGTTGCTCAACAAAGTCGGTAGATACTGGTAGAGAGAGTAAACTATGTAAGGTGTTCAAGTTCTTCCCCATGCCGTGATGGTGATCACGTGATATAACGCAACCGAGTTGTCATTATCGCGCACGATGAATATTTGTAGGTCAGTTGACCTTTGAGAAACTCACCGTCTGGGGTAGGTACTTGTACATGTGCTTGTACATGTGCTTGTACTTTGTACTTTGTACTTTGCACCAAGAAGTGGAAGAAGAAAGACGTCGCGTGGATTCCTAGGAACGTTGGAATGTGGCGGTATTTGTTCAAGAGCGATTCTTAGCTCATACGTCCAGAGAGGGCGACAGCGGATATAAATAGCCCTACATAGATAGGTACGAGATACCTCCATGGGGCGCGAGTTATATTGACGAGCGGGAAATACCCTAGAGTGCTGGAGCGATCACGAAGGGGGGTTGACGTCGAAATCCTCAGCCTCTTCAATTGTAGTAGTAGTAGGAGTGGGATACCCGCTACCATGGATATCAAGCTCAATTCAACCATTTAACCAGGGTTCAGGCCATGGTTAGAATCTGTCTGTCTTGGTTGTTCAAAGTAGCAGTAGATCCTAACTCCAAAAAAAGAAAAGAACAAGGGAATGCAGTAGATATCGCTCGAACCTCCCTTTGAGTGATTTCTCCTGTAAAAAAGTTCGTCAATAACCACTCTTCCCCTTCACCACATCCCTCGCGCCGCCTTTCTTGCCAAACATGTCCCTGACGTCCCGCAACAGGTGCTCCGGTCGCTCGTAGGCGTAAAAGTGTCCGCCGCTCGGGTTGGTGCGCTCGAAGACGACGTCGCCCTGCGTCCGCGTCCAGGTACTCGGCAACACCCTCAGCTCCTTGGGCTGGTGGCTCAGCCCCAGCTTCACCCCGCCGCCAATGTACTCGCGCGTGCGGTCGCGGGTGACCCGCGTGGCCGGGTTGTCCCACTCGTGCGTCGACTCGTAGTAGATGCGCAAGGTGGCGGCGGGGCCCGCGGTCGAGAACCAGTAGATGCTCATCCAGGTGCAGATCTCGTCGTCAGTCCAGGGGTACGAGTCGGTCCAGTCGCGCAGTTTCTCGTAGATCCACGCCAGCAGCGCCACGGGGGAATCGGCCAGCGCGTACCCCAGCGTCTGCGGCCTCGTGGCTTGCTGCGCGCGGTAGCCCGACGACTCCTTGAAGAACCAGTCAGTGCGCTTCAGTCCTTCCTTTTCCGCCGCCGTGTACGGCGTTACCGCGTGCTGAAGGGCCAAAGTGGGGTGGGTCAGGAATGACGGGGCATCGCCCTGGTCGAAGTTGACGTGCGTCGCTTTGCAGTGCTGAGGGTACCGCAGCGACATGGCCCGTGTGATGTAGTATCCCCAATCGCCTCCCTGGGTCACGTACTCGTCGTACCCGAGCTTCAACATCAACTTGTTGCACGTCTCGGCGTACTGCGCGATGGCAAAGCCTTTCTTCTTGGGCGCCTCGGAGAAGCCATAGTTTGGCAGGCTGATGGCCACGAAGTGGAAAGCTGGATCGTCCGATCCCGGGTCCGGCGAAGGCAATTTGTCCCAGATCTTGACCGCCTCGAGAAAGCTGCCGGGCCAGCCGTGCACGAAGAGCAATGGGATGGCATTTTCCACGCTCGATTTCTGGTGGAGGAAGTGCACTTTCAATGGCTCGAAGCCGCCCTCCACCTGGATCGTCGTGCGATAGTTTGGCAGCTCGTTCAGCTTCTTCTCCGCCTCCCGCCAGTTGTATGTGTCCTTCCAATATCTTGTTAGCCGCTGGACGTCTGCCAGCGGCGTGCCATAGTCCCAGGCCGCATCCTCGAGCTCGTCGGGGAAGCGAGCGAGCGAAAGGCGAGTCTTGAGGTCAGAGAGGGCGGAATCGGCGACGCTGATGGTGAATGGTTCAATGTCTGCCATTATGGTGAGGGTGCTGTGAGAGGAACACTTGTGCGGTGTCTAGTGGACGTGTTGCGCAGCTTAGTCGGAAGAGGTACCTTGGATCAATTGCATGATTATATAGACAATTTGAAGTGAGGTCTGTTTTGTCAGCTCCCAGCTACTAACTTTTCCACCTACCTGCTGTTTGCAGGGCTAATACCGCCATCATTTGCCTAGGCGGGAAGTGACTGAAGTATCGATAGACATGAAAGGCGCAAAGCAAAGGCGTGAATGACAACAGCGCCGGCAGTAAGAATCGGTTGGATGGAAGCCAGTCTAGGGCGTCAACGGGTAGGGCACCAAGGCCCCGAGGGAATGTGTGATGACCCCGCAGGAATAACTACGGAACCGAAAAGTCTTAGGCCTAAGCTACTCGACCCCGCCGTGTGTCGAGCAGTTCCGAGTACGCTTCAATCAATCAAGTTCCATTGCCAAACATGGACCCCGGAACTGTAGTCGGAGGAGCCCAAGCTATGATTTCTATTCGAGTACTCAGTACAAAGGAAACTACCTAGATCATACCCAATACTTTCGTACCAAACCATGTCAAGACCAAACCATGCAGAAAAGGTCATACCGCCCTCTGAATCAACAAACGACCAGCAACTGAAAAGCGTATCAAAAGTTGAGCCCGAGCGGGTTGGCGGCAGCCGTGGGATTGCCTTGCACCTTTGGTCGGTTTGCTGTCGTCGATGTCGTCGTCGGCTTCGAGGCAGAAGACGTGTTGGGCTTATTCGAAACCTTCTTAACCGCGGCGGTCTGCTTCGTGTCCCCATTATCTGCTGGCTTGCGCCGCATGGCGCCTGGGTTTGGTGTGGTAGGAAATTTGTTTGCACCCCCAGCTTTGTTCGCACCGTTGCCCTGTTTTTGCTGCCTCATGGCTCCAGGATTGGGGTGGGTATTTGTCTTCGCCGCCGACTGTTGTACAGGCTTGATGGGAGCGGTACCAATCTTCTTAGCAGGAGTGGCTTTGTGCGATACTCCTGTCGATTTCGGACCTGGAGCTGGCAATGCTTTCTTTGGAGTCCCTCCCTCGATCTGTTTTTGAGGTGCTGCCGTTTTGCTCGTGGTCATCAACCTCTTCGATGGGGATGTCTTTGGTGTCGACGCAGGCGGCCGGTAGATCTGAGGACTGGTAACCTGTAACCTACCCCCTGTCTTCCCTGCACTCAGACCCAGAGGATTGCTTGCCGTTGCTGCCCGAACTCCTCCTGCCTGCGTCCAATCCATGATGCCATTGCCATAATCCTTGACCCCGTCTCCATATCTTCGAATTGTGGAATTGATTGACTCCCCCACCCCGTTGATACTGCTGCCTACAGCATTGACTGCTCCACCAGCAAATGCACCAGCACTTGCCACCGTGCTCGAGACAGTGGGCGCTAGTGCCTCACTGACCTTTCCGAGAACCCATTGAGTTGCCATTCTTTATGCAGCTGGGGTGGCAGCAGGAGTAGCGGGAGTGGCCGACTTTCTGGGACCAAGCTTCGGAGGCTTTCGTTTGGGCTTCTCTTCGCCAGCAGATGTGGCACCGTTGACGCTTTCAGCGGGCTCGGGCTTGTCGGTGCTGGGAAGTGCTTCTTGCGGCTTCTGGTGGTGCGTTGGCTGACGAAGGGTCGTCAACTTCTGTCTCGGTGGTGGCCTGGGAGTTCCAGTAGGATCCTCAACCACAGGCTTTGGTGGTAGTTTGGGTGCGGTGCGGACCTTCCACTCGGGTTTGGCCTTTGGAGCAGTCTGTCCTCGAGTGGCTGTGATGTTGATAAAGTCCTTGTCAAAAAAGATATCAAATGATACGTTAGGCATTGGAACCTGTAAACCTGCGTCTGCACCTCAGTCAAGGGTACAGACAAGACCAAATAGCATGAATTTCTGAACGTGAAGGCGAACGAGACGTGATGTCAAGAGAAAAGGGTTAGATTTTATCCCTTGGATGTCTTTCTCTCTCAAAGCTTCCTCCTTTTGATCGGCATCAGGGACATGCGAGGAATGATATGGACAAGTCCACCCAATTGACTCTCCTGGTGCCTCCCTCCAAACGTCATCTTAGGCTGCGCACGACCAGCCTGATTGGAGCGTCGCAGCACCGCCACTGGTGCCACAAGGGTCCTTTTCCTGCTTTTCCTTGCTTTCGACACCTCCTTCTCTCCACTGGCAGCACTCGATCCTTGTCGGAAGATACGAATCTGGACCGCTCTGACCAGGGTGTGCTCTCAGAAAGCCCCCTTCGATCGTTGATGCAGCCCCAAAAGTGCGATGAGCCCAGAAGGCTAGGAAGCGGGCAGTTCTGCCATTTGTTCGTATCTTCGGATTAGTCGTTCATCTCCCTCCAAATGCAGCCGCTCAGGGATTGCGAGGGCACGGGGGTCAGGAGAACGCCACATTTACAAGCAGAATTGGCCAACGGCGCTTGGTCAACACGGGCTGGGTGACAGCTCCCAGACGGTGATCCTCTCGGGCCTGAAAAGAAACATGGACCCTTTGTACGTCAGTGTGGCGTTCGTGGAGCGATCCCAGCCTTTTCGAATATTATTCTGCATGCATTACACATGGCAGTCCGCAAGCTGTGGCTGTCCACATATCAACAACAATGGGCCGGGAGGAGGAAGAGAAAGGACAAACAGAAAGCTTGTTATAACCACGGGTAGTCAATAACAATGGCTCCATCCAGAGCACCTGCTCTTGAGCCTGCGGCCGGCTTTTCGCTGGACTCAAGACCGGAGCGGCCTGATCGAGTGCCACTTTCAAAAGGCGAATTCTCTGTCGCGTCCAGGGCTCTGGCCCTATCAACCTATTTCTTGTCTGGAGCTTTGGCCATCAACATCTCTCAATTTCTGGGAGCTCCGTTGCGAGCGATCAACGAGGATTGGTATAATGCATGGATCGCGTTTACCAAGCAGTCCTTCGGGCTGCTCACGATGACTCTCACCCAGACATTCGCGCCGACAAAGGTCATCGTCTCCGGAGACAAATCGGTGCGAGGGCAACTTTTGAAGTCGACCGAGGGAGACCTGATCTTGGATTTTCCCGAACGACTTGTTCTCATTGCGAACCATCAAATCTACACCGATTGGCTTTACCTGTGGTGGATAGCGTATTGCAATGGGATGCATGGCCGCCTCTACATCATCCTCAAGGAATCGCTGCGCAAGATTCCTGTAATAGGATGGGGGATGCAGTTGTATCAGTTCATCTTCTTGAAGCGCAATTGGGAACAGGACAAGCCCAACATGGCCAGCGCATTGCAACGACTGAATAAGCCCACAGATCCAATGTGGCTGCTTCTTTTTCCAGAAGGGACTAATCTAGCTCCAAGTACTCGCAAGCGAAGCACTGAATGGGCGAAGAAGAACAACATTCCGGACACAAGGCACGTCCTGCTACCTCGAAGCACTGGTCTACAGTTTTGTCTAGAGGAGCTGAAAGATACTGTGGATTACCTCTATGACTGCACTATAGTCTATGAAGGTGTACCCCGTGGGCAGTACGCACAAGATATCTTCACCCTGAAAGCGGGTTATTTGGAAGGTCGGCCTCCAAAATCCGTCAGCATGCACTGGCGCCGATTTGCGGTCAAGGAGATCCCACTCCACAACGACAGAGCATTTGAACTATGGCTCAGAGCCCGCTGGCGGGAAAAAGATGTCATGATTGAAGAGTACTACCAGACTGGCAAGCTCCCAGCTGACTATGGCGCAACGAAATATAAATCTGGAAAGATTCTTCGGGGATGCGGACATATGGACGTCCCAATCCGTGCAAGTCATTGGTACGAGTTTCTCCAGATCTTTGCACCGATGGGGATCCTGGCGATGATCCTATATATCTTCTATGGCGACTTGCCGAAGCGGTTCTGGAAGAGCATTAACAAGGAAGCCCTTCAAGCAGGCACTGAAGACATCAAGAAGGCTGGTATACAAGCCGGCAAAGGAGTGCAGTCTACTTCGTCCGCCTTGAGCGGCTTAACTTTGGACTCCTTCTTCGAGCCGGGGAAACAGGAGGAGACGTTCGCAGCCGGTGCAGTGGCTGTGCAAAAGCTCCTCACCTCACCCCAAGCGCAAACGCTTCTTAACCGAGCCGACTTTATCCAGGCGTTCTTATCAGACCCCCAAAAGCTGGTTCAGGACAGCATTACGGACAGACAACAGAACTTCATGCAACAACTTGCCCAAGAAGAAGCCAAAAGACAACAAGGGAGAATACCCTCCACTTCTCGTACGACTGCCCTGAAACCTGCTACCAACACCGCGGTCAAAGGGGATTTTTGGAAGCAGGTTGAGGCAGAAGAAAATAGCAGGCACGGCTCCGTCGTCTCAAATGTCCCGAAAAAGGGCTCCTTTTGGAATGCCCTGGAGGCCGAAGAACAGAGCAGGCGAGGCTCCGTCATATCCGTCCCGACATCGACGAGCTCTAAACAATCAAAAGGTACATTCTGGCAGGACCTCAAGGCCGCAGAGGAAAAGAAGGCAAACTCATCGGCAACGAAGCCGCCTCTCGCGAAGAGTGGATCTGGAAATCTTGCCCTCGCCAAAGGAAATTTCTGGGATGCTGTGAAGGCCGAGGAGAACAGCCGGTATGGGACTGTGATGACCTTGTCGAGTAATGCGTCCACGGCTGTTGCATCCACAAGCTCTGCGGGAGGAAAGACAGTGCTCGACCCGCGTTCTAAGTCTGGGTTGACCAAAGCCCCAGCGAAACTCGACCCGAGTGCTCCAAAGAAACAGCCTCCCATACAAAGTGTACCAAAGGCGACGAATGGGCAGAAGACTATCTCGACCACCCTCCCTACCAAGAAAGCGAGCACCGGTGTATCAACCCCTGCGGCGGCGGCGAAGAAATCAGGAACGGCTACCTCGATGACAAGCGCGATTAAAAAGCCAGCGTCCTCAACACCTTCGAAACCCACGCCCGTAGCCCCGAAGAAGAAGTCGGTCATGAACACCCCTGCGAAAACGACACCTCTTAAGCAGACGCCTTCTACTGTCCCCACCGGAACTCCCAGAAAGCCTGCTGGGGCTGCTCCTTCAACGACCAAGCCGCCATCTACGCAGAAGTCCAGGGTCAACACCAATGCCAAAGCTAATCCCGGGTCTTCCAAGCCCAAATCAAGCACGAGCACGAACACCACGAAAGTCGGTACGACTGCACCGACTCCCAAAAAGCCCACAGCGGCGCCGAATGCAGCAGCCGGAACTCCCTCTAAGACTTCACCAGCGACGAAGAAATCTGCGGGGACGACGGGTGTGAAAGCATCTACACCTGTAAATGCGGCTGCAAGGCCAAAGCCAACCCCAAAGACCAGTACCGCGAGTAACCCGGCGGCGATAGGCACGAAGAGCACGACAAAGAACAATAACGGTACTGGGCCACCGAAGCTGCTGAAAACTTAGGAATGGCACGACGTGGGACATGTGAAAGGCAAAAGGATGTGATGATATGGTATCGCAGAGTCCGCAGTGACTGAAGGGGGGGAATCGGACAGCGACTCATCGTTTTGGAAGTCAAAACCATCACTCACTGGATTTACTTCCAGCTGTCAGCTGCCATGTTTGAATCTGTTGAGGTAGCCAGGCTGTCAAGCTACCTACGTATGTATGCATGCGTTTGCTGCTTGCTGCTGCAGCATACCCTGTCCCTTTGCGCCATCCCATGCCACGCCGCACCATATCATGCTGTGCTGTGGCATGGCGTGCCTGGTCATGTCGTGATACGCTACATGTATGCAGCATGCATGATTCTGCGATTGTAAAATACAGTACCCAAGTTAGGTAAAGTGGGTAGGCATGATACCCAATGTTTCACAATGCGTTCACAGATATCACCATCACCATCACCATTGCCATACATACATGTATGCATGCATGCATGCCATGGAGGTCGGTTGGATATCGGTTAGTCCCAGGTGACACGGGCAGTAAGGCCTTTTTAAACACTCGCGTTGCCCCATTCCCCTACGCCCACGCCTGAGACTTACCTGTATATACGAAATATATACACCCTCATTTTTTCAGCACGTCTGTCTGTCCGTGCCCGGCGAGATAGACAAAGTCGTGTTCCATGCGAGTGTCAAGAGCTCCAGCTCTCTGTCTCCCTTCCACATTCTTTGTTCATTCTCACCAATTCTCCTCCTCTCGCTGCAGCTTCCGGATTGAAGCGTGTTACACAAGGCTGGAACGGTCCGAGGGCACGTGCGTCAAATAGCCTCGTTAACCACACGAAAAACAAAGCGCGTTGACGTGACTGCGGCGGCGGTGGTGAATGAGCACAATCCGTCACTTGTCTGTCACTATCGTCGACTGCCGAATCCTCGCAGACCGGAAATCCTACTGTTAAAACTGATCTCTTATATTTCTCTGGTCCAAGCTTTGCTCGTTTGACGTCTCACCTATTTTGTATTTTGATGGTCTTCCAGAAGTCGTTCATCGATATCAGTTATTTTGGATTTTGTGGACAGCAGACTTACCTCGTCAACACAATCGCAACAGGGCTGAGATTGACTTGTGGCACGTATAAAGTTCCAGGTCGACGCCACAGAGAGCTTTGGGGGCATCTTTCTACCGGATCTGTGACAACAATGGCTTCACAAGCAGCGTCTTTGACTGCAGTGCAGCTCAAAAAGTGAGTTCTCGGCTCAAGCCCCGTCTGCTCATCAAGAGCCAAGCTTTCGATGTCCAGATCCACAACAGCAGGTTGACAATGAGATTGAATATAGCCTCCCACGAGCCGAAACCATCACGGTCCTCTACAAGGAAAAGGACGCCATCGACGGCGACAACCTGCAAATAGTGGGAGACAAGTTTCCCAAGAGTATAGCAACAGCCTTCTCAACGAAGTGGAAAGCCGAGCTCATTCCTAGTAATAAGACAAACACTGGCGAGATCCACAGTGTCATCGTCGATTCGATCGTTGTCACGGGTGGGAGCTATGGCATATGGCGCGACATCCTCAACTGGATGCTTGGGAGTTGCCAGGGGTTTGGCTTCGCTCAAACTCCAAGTCAGAGATTCAAGCCGTATTCATTCCAATTCTTTGTCCGCGAATGTGCGGTGTCGATCGGCTGTGACACTCTCCAGGAACGAGCGACCAAGCGGATGGAGCGCATCTGTGCGGAGCAGGTGCATTCCGAGGATGTTCGTGCCCTGTGGCTCGTCAATCCTCCAAATGAAGAGACAAGAACATTCCTTGTTGAGCATATTGCCGTTCGCTTGTGGGAGAAACGACTCAAGGCGAAAAGCGCATACTGGACCCTCCGAGAGGAATTCCCTGATCTGAACGAAAGAATCGACAGTTTCCTGGCTCAGCTGAAGAAGGACTCTGCTGGCGATCCTCGTGGGGACAGACGTGGAAGATCCGATGTGCAATGGATAAAGGACACGACGAAGAAAGACGGTGTGAGGAAAGTTCGAGCGCAGAGACCGCAGGGACCTGCAGAAAATGGCGGCGAGGGCAAGACGGTTGTCTTGAAGATGGAGGTGGTGAGGAAGGCAACCAAGAAAAGCCCTGCTTATGCAAAGCTGGACCTTGCTTCCATCGGCGTCACCAGAGAGCAATTCTGTGGATCGAGAGAATAGATCAAAGACGTCGGTTTGAACCTCGTCCACCAATAATTTCCACCTGGCGGAACAACATTTAGACATCACTCATCCTAGTCCTATGATTCTCCACCTCTTACTTATATGTGGTCGGGGGAAGAAGAACAGTCGGAGGACGAAGAGACCGTGCCGTCATAGATTCGTGTGGGAGCAGGAAAAATTGGGGGACGATGCTGGGGAGCTCGGAAGGAGGAAGCGGCGTGCAGTGTGAAGGCGATCGAACAGCTGTCGTGTGTAGGTACTCGTAGGGCGGGCGAGATCCCATCCAGTCTCTCACCAATGACAGGTCCACGGGCTACAGCATCGTCATCTGCTGAAGTCGCCTGGTGCATGTGCGTAACTCGTTCTCGCAGGGAGATAAACTGCCAGGTATTCGTACTCGTAGACATGAACGGAACTTTGTTTACAGCTGTGGATAACAGACGAGTCTCCACGCGACAGAGGCAGCCCACATCATGTCAAGCCGTTGCGGTGGCACTGCAGCGACTGCATGGAATGCAAAATGAAGTCTGGAACCGAATGTCAAGCCCCTGCAGGAAAACCACTCGCCAAGATGGAAATGCCCAAGTACAGTAAACGGCAACACGCCACCAAAACTCGCTTGCTCGGCGTAGAAGTGAGCTCCAGGGGCAGAACAGACCTAACAAGAGGTGAAACCAGCTAAACGGATGGGCAGCGCAGGCTTAATCCGAAGCCTTTCTTTAACTGGACAAGGAGAGGGTTTTAGTTAAGACTAGCCCGAATACATGAGCCTAGTAGGCCAAGACCCACCCCGCAGCACCACCCCAGAGACGCTGCCAGCTTGACAAGTGCGTGCAGGTTCCTTCGACGCCACGCACCTAATCCAGAGAGAGACGCGACGAGACCCAGAACATCTCTCCTGCAGATATCTATCAAAGTTTTTTCTGTTTCCTCTTGCATGCTTCCGGCGCTTCCCCTTTTCCCCAATCCTCGAATGGGAGAGACAGAAAGGTGACAGCTGCAGATCACCATCATCCCCATCACCGCTTCCCACCTCTAGACCACCAGGTATCAACGAGCGAACAAAGGAACGAACACTATCACCATCACCATCACCACTACTACCACCAACCAACCCTATCGCCGTTTCCTGGGCGCATTAGCTGGTGCCCATACGAGTACCTAGTCCCTGCTCTCAAAACCATCCATCCGATCGTCGATCTCTGTGGCGGCCGCTGTCCTTTCCACACTCGACTCGGCCTAGGCGCAGGGAGGCGCTTGCCCCAGAGCCAAACGATCCCTGCACACGTCGTTATCTCCATGTTTTAATGCATCCTTCGGTTCTCCAGAGTCAAAAATAATCAACTTCCATTCGACATCTCAATCTGTCCCCTTGTATCTCCTTTCCTCTCCCACGGCTTGTGGTCGGCTGGCCGCCAAATCTAAAGCTCCTTTTCCCAACGTCAGTGTGAAGGTCAAAGAGAGGTCGCATTTTACCCTTCTCTTCCGGCCTCCAGAGATTCACGGCAAGGACAACATTGGCGTAGTGAAGAATGCCCGTGCAGTTTTGAATCACCCCTTTGGAATCAGAGCTTGGGACCAGCAAAGTCAACTCTATCTGCCAATAGCTAAATCCTTTTCTGACCCAGCAAGGCTTTGATGCTAGTCTCAAGGCCCCATACTTGGTTGATCTGATGGCAAGCTCGAATTAAAACATGCGATCCACGCCAGAAACCCCCGAGTCATCTCGACCGCTTGCGGATTACTTCTGGATTGCCGGGCTCGACGGCCAACAACTGGCAGACGCCATCTCTCAACCCCGATGGTCTTATGATCAGATCGACACCAATGGTGTCGACTTTTCCATCAAAGAAGAGGCATCTGTGGATGATGAGCAATCGTCCATCCTTCAGTCTCCTCGAGCCTCGGTTGGCCATTCCAGACATGACTCCTACCAGAGATTGTCGCAGCTCTCCGACGAGGCCAAGGAGACCATTCAGAGTCTTGAAGACGCAACGAAGCCACGCAGTAACCGGAGTAGTCTCACCATTCGGGCGGCTGCTCCGACTGCCTCGGATCCTCGAATGTCCTCGTTGATAACAGAAGCCGACTTCGACAAGGCCATGACCAAGTTCGCCACTGACCGAGATGCTTTCTATTTGGACTTGACGTTTCAGCCCAATGAATCGTCCAAGCCAGCTCGATCCAAGTCACGACCGAAGACGCAGAAAATCATTGCTGAGGATGAGCCTACCCCGGTTCCCAATCGCAATTTTGGAAGTATCCGCAGACACCTTTCTTTCAAAGACATGTCCAGCACAAAACGTCAACCGTCTATGGCCCGACGGACATCGACGCGCACCTCTCGAAGGATGAGCAGTTACAACTCAGTCATCCCCAGCCCAGAGACATTCCACAGCTCTCCTGACCAGTATCCCCTGATGCGAAAATTCGAACCCGTATTGCTGGAAAGATATCCTCGACCAAGCGCTTTCGAAAAGTCCCAGAGCAGAGCACCGTTTCCAGATTATGTGCCCATGTTTGCTTTCCCTGGTGACATCAAGATTGTGGCCGCTGAGACCAGACCGAGGTCAACTTGGCACGAATTCTCCATGACAGCAGCAGATAACTCGAGACTTACGGCGGTCACAGTCATAATATGGATCCCCGTGAATCGCGATGTTGCCGTAGATCTGGAAAAGAAGTGTGAGCAATGGCGAAAAGCTCACATGTCGGAGGCGGAGAGAGAATTGGCCACTTCACTTGCAGAGAGGTTGACGGCAGAAAGTGCAAAATTGTCTAGGTTACTAACACAATTGCCCCATCTCTCACCAGATTCAGCAGAAAGAGAGGCTCTGGAGGATGAAATCAGCGCGGTGGAAGAGAAGATTGCTGTTATGTCTGACATGCTCAGGCCCCTGCGACACAGTTCAGAATCGGATATTCAAGGGCTTGCGGGTGGCGAGACTCGCTTCTGGATTCCAAGAGCTTATGGTATCTTGGGTAGGGACAAGTCCATGGCAAACTTCTGGCGGCAATGGCTTCGAGCGGTCGTCGTTCCTATGACTGATGGAGGGGTCTTGCGAGTGCCGGCTAGCTCGCCGAAAGTCGGCATGTGGCAACCATTGGAAAGATACGTTGCTGCTCTGTGCATCGAAGCACCCTCCCCGGTATCGTCCAAAACTCAAGTCCAAATTTCGATACGAGAGCTCCAACTGTATGCAAAAAAGGAGGCGGCAAATGAGCTCCCCGGGAGTAGGACGACCGATCTGTATCCGCTATTCCGAGCTCTTACCATTCCGAACATTATCCTTCTTCTGGAGTACGTCTTATCCGAGTCCAGGGTCATTCTCCTTTCAACCCACGTCTCCATGCTACAATTAGTCAGCAAAGCCATCCTAGAACTCATCTGGCCCTTCGAATGGACAGGAATCTACATACCGGTGTTGCCATCGCGTTTGGTTCAAGCATTGGATGCGCCTTGTCCATACATCTGCGGCATCGATCGCAAATATGAAAAGTACGACCTACCTGACGACGATTATGTTTTGGTCGATTTGGATAAGAACGAATTGCATAGTACGGCACCGCCGCCTTTCCTACCGAAACAACAGCGGAGAAAGTTGATGTCTCTGCTTTACCAAGCTGCGCCGCTCCACCAAAGCTTCGGAGTGACTCCGGGACCTCCTGCGTATGCGGTGGACACATATCCGTATGATGGCTTTTCTGCAGAGCTCGAGTCTACCTTTACCGCAGTCGCCAAATCCACAAATCTAGATAAACTCGCGAGCCTCAGCTCTACGACATTCGGCCCGCAAGCCGCAACTGACACCATTCGACGGTCTCCACTGCTGAACGTTTTCCTCGCTGCTACACCAACCAGAGGAAAGAGCTCTGATCGTCCCAGAACATCGTCGACCGCCAGACACTCCACTTTCACTGATTCCGACAGTCAATCTCCCGTTAACCCCAACTTCCCTGTGACGCCTGGTTCTGGACCGTCACGAACCGATTCGGGGTATGCTCTTCAGACTTCTCTTAAGGAAAAGAGATCCGGTCACTTCGATTCAGTGTCGAAAAGAAGTTTCTCTGGGTCTAGTCATATGATTCGAAAAGCAAGCCTTCCGTTCGTGAAACACAGTGCGAGCCCTTCTTCGAGCACTACACTATCGGACAATCGAAATGGGTCTATGTATGCACCCTCCACTTACGCGCAGTCGACCCTGGCAGCCTCTACAATTATGCCTGGAGTGAATACACTGCATATGCGGACTGGTGAAGGTACGCGTTGGTTTGAGGGTCACTGTCTGCTATGGAGAGCGGCGGACGGTCCGTCTACATGTCTTCTCTGCGACGAAAAGGCTCCAGATGGATACTATAGATGTTCGGGGTGTGGTTTCGTCGTCCACGATCGATGCGCCCATAACATATCGGTGGTCTGCTCTGCAGCTTTCTACCCAGATCAGATTCGTGCCGCCTTTGCGAGATGCATGGCCAGCTTGTTATACACCTACCGGAAAGTTTTGCAACCTGCACCTCCACAGAAAAAGAAGCTTGGGGCTATCTACTCCTTTGACAGTGACGCTTTCATGAGAAGTTTGACCCCTGACCATGCCGCCTACATGGGCATGCTGCAACAGACTCAAGCTTGGAATGAGTTCATCATGGACCGCGAAGAGAAACCATCAACTCCTTCGATAGCCCTGTTCGACGCCATCATCATGGCAAAACGTCGGCGCGCCGGCTTGCGGTCGAGCATTCCCAGTCTCAGTCTCAACAGAAAAAGCTTTATGGCATGGTCACCTCATGTGGGCATGAACACCGACTTACTTTCAGATGCATCTCAGCATCAATGGAGGATAGTGGCAGTACCGGCAAGCGTTGATCGGCCAGAGCTAGGCGCTGCATCAAAGGGACGTGATTATCATACCATTGTCACTCGAACCCCTGCGAAGCTGGAAGAAGGTTTATTCAAGCAAGATGAGAAGGTTCCGAGCTTGCCTACGATCCCCAAGAGATCGAGAATCAGCATATTGACCAGTAAAATGAACGGTCTTGGCATGCACGCCCCATGAGACTCGACACAAGACGCATTGATCCTGACACCTTTTCCAAGATAAATATGGCTATCCTACAAGTCACAAAATCAGGTAGCTTTTATGCTACTTTGCGCCGAGTCAAGAGGTTCCCGGTGCTCAGGGAACCTCGTTCTCCCATTTCGGTCCGCCATTGAATAGCAAGTTGGCCCAGAACCGCCCTGCCATCACGTTTGATACTATCCTTGAGGTCCTCCAATCCTTCTGCGACGCCTTGTTCCTGCTCGACCAGAAAGGCTACTTGTATGATATCTCGGGGTTTGAGCGACGGGTATTCCGCGGCAACATCGTTATCCTGTTCAGCATCCCAATTCAGCGAAGTCGACTTGAATGGCAGCTTCGGCTGGAGTTTAGTCTGCTGCAGCAATATCGGCGCATCTGATACGTTTTCCAGTTGTGCCTCTAAAACATAGCGCAGCAAAGTGGCCTTTTCATACGGACCATGCGCTTTGTCGGAAACTTTGACAGCTTCCAGTTCAGTGGTCTTGGTTCGCACGCTCACACATGGTTGGGCGAGGAATTGGTACAATTTCCGAAACGATCGAACCCTTCCGCCGGTGGCTTGGCCATCACCTGAAAGGGTCTCGGTGTAGGTGACATTGACGGCGAGCACGTGGTTGCCTTCCTCCTTCAGGTCGAACCGAATGATCCTTTGCAAGGCGCTTCCGGGCCCGGAGTGACTCGAGCTGTCTTCTGTTAGATCATCAGCCGCATAGAGCTCTAGGGGCACGGCTTGAGATGGTGTCTGCATTTCGGCCAAGATTCTTGTTCCTGATACGCTTTTGGTTGACTGTGCTGAGGGGAGTTCGTTGTTGGCGCAGAGAGCACAGGAGAAGGTCTCGCCGACATGAGCCGAACCGAAGGATGGCGGCAAACCCATGCTGGCGGACAAAATGAAGTTCTGGTCGACGGCTTTGGATGGGTATGCTAACGAGGCTGTATGAGGTATCTTGGTGTCATTTTCGCGGGGGAGAGGGTGTTGTTGTGCCAGCGAAGGCCGGGAGAGTCTATGGGGGATGCGCATTAATTGACCTAATTGCCCATTTTCCCAACAACGTGTAACCAGTCACAGAAACACGGACTCACCTCAGCACTAGAAGATTTTGGCCAGGGTTAGCAAACACGCAGATCAAGTAATGATGATTGTGTAATAACAAAACAAAGATTTCGACCCAGAAAGCGGCATACCTTTTAAAGATATCGAGTGAGGCTCTTTGGGGAAGTTCCCCGTATCGGCGCGTGGGCGAGCCATGAACTCGATCTGACAGACGTTCGGGGCGGCATCAACTATGTCAGGCGTAAGATGCGAGGAACTGGTGGGAGGCAAGACGGGACGACTAGAATGCAAGTGTTCTCCCGGCCTGGTCTGACCTGAGCTGGTCTGCGTAAACGAGAAGAGATGAGGGAGTATCAGAAGGACAAGAATGAAAGTCGGTGGAGGTGGAAAGGACAAACTCGATTTCAAATGACGTTCTCGGAGGAAGACTATTAGCAGCGAGGACCTTGTCATTTGCTGGTCAGACAAGGGGTAATTAAGATTTCTGTGTTGGAGGCTGTTATCACAACCGGTACCACGTGCGTGCACGTGCCTGCGCTTGGACTTATTACCTACCTTTCCAAAATGGGAGTAGTGCTGTGTCGGCAAACATACCTGTCATGGAAGAGCCTCAGACCTCAACTGCGGGGTATGGGCATTGCTCGTCAACCCTCTGGTGTTTTTTTCTTGACGAGGCTGCGAGGCTGTCTGTTGATGGATCGATTGTTGTTCACGCATCTCAAAGCCTCGTTACTCTGTTATTTATGATTTCTTCCCGCGGAACCATGTAAAATTGCCGCAAGTGTCTGAATAACAATTAATTTACTAGGTGCACGTTTAGCAGTAGAGACCGACGCGGATTTATCATGGCAGTTGTATCAACAGCGGACACACGACGTAGACACAACGTAGGCGGAGAGGCTGAAGACGCGGCCTAGAGCTACATGAGGATTTCATCTGTACACTTTTCTTCGTGACGTCCAAGGAAGGCCATTCCGGCAACACGGTCACGATATATCCTTTGTCTATCCCTGGACGACAACTTTGACCGGTTTCTATTCCTTGAGTACAGATACGACTACATACTGCCTACTTCAGCACTCAGCACTCAGCACTCGGGTACTTGTATTCAGAATACCCTCCTCTTTCGGCCCGAGCACGAGTTTTGTCCCACGAGCGAGGGCCGACACCAGCTCCCTCGATGGCGTCGATCGATGAGGAACGGCGAACTCCAGAGTCCTGACCCGCCAAGTTATCGGCATCGGCCGAAGACCTCGGCGAGGAAACCTCAGGTGGCCTTTTGAAGCATGCCGTGGCGTGTGTGATTTATTCGCTGCGAAACATCTAGAGGAGAGGTGGTATCTTTCCATCTATCTGAGTGAGTCTCCCGTTCGGGCGCTGGCGGGGGGATAGGTTGGTTTCAGGGAGAGGCAGAGGCTGGTCATTGTATGAAGTCCGAAGCCGTTTAGTCGTTCAGGCAATCAGTAGAACGTCGGAGACAGTTTCTCTCACCAAAGCGAAAGAAGTCGGAATTGAAATTGCGAAATTCAAAGAATCAAGAAAATAGCATACATACACATATGTAAAGAAGTGACTTTACGCGAATGATAGATGGAGATGAAGCCGGGGTAAGGGGGGGGCATCGAATGACGTCCGTCTCTTAGAACTGTTTAGTCTCCTTTTTCTTTTTCTTTCCCCCTTTTCCCCTCCGCATTATGCATTATTCATTATTCGCGAGTCACGATCCCCGTTGACCCGGCTGGGGCTGTAAAAGAGCAGTGAGTTTTGCGGTCCGAGGCACAATACCGAAAAAGCCGAGGGTAAAGTTTACTCGGGGTCGTGGCTACTTGAATCTCGTTGATAAAGAGAAATGTACGCGTATATTGTACAGACACTACAAACACTACACGCACACGCACGTACGGACACAGCGCGAGATACATACGCACGCCACCCTAGTCGCTCACAGACGTGAACATCGGAGAAGGAAGAAACGCGAGAAAAAAATGGCCAGCACCAAGATCGTAACCGTGGTGGCATACCCGTCGACGACCAAGGATGGACAACCCGCCCGCTTTGACATGGACTAGTGAGTCTGCTCATTCACCATTCACCATCTTTCCTTCTGTTCCCCCCTCCTTCGGAGGATTTCTCCTTTCCCTGGGTTCCACGCGCTGAGAACAGCCTGGTGGTGGTGGTTGGTCATGCGTAGCTATCTCAAGACGCACATGGGCGAACTGATCGAGCGCGACTGGCGGCCCTTTGGCATGGGCAAGTGGACCGTCGAGTCGTTCCCGGCCGAGCTCTCGTTGACCGGCAAGGCGCCGCCGTACATCGCCGCGGCGACCATCGAGTGGGACAACATCGACGACTTCAAGAACGCCCTGACAAAGGGGAGCGAGGCGTCGGCCAAGGACGTCTCCAACTATACGAACGTGACGCCCGAGATCATCATTGGGAAAGTCACGGGGTCGAGTGCGGCGTGATTTCACTCGGATGTGTGATGTGTGATGTGTAGGATGGGTGGTCCGGGATGGCTTCTGGTACGGTGATGGTGATGGTGATGGTGTGGTATGGCAAGGGAGAGCGCGAATAGAGTCATTGGACGGGAAACAGAAAACGGGCAGTGATTTGATCATCTCGTCCCCCTAACCAAGATATATACCGCCAATGACCGACCCGGCAGCCTGCTGTGGCCGAATGTCCTCCCGTTGTATGAGAGGTATTCAACCCACGACGCTTGAAAAGGAACAAAAAAGGAAACACTCCCTCCCACTTCACTTGCCTTTTCTTGTTCTTTTTCCTATTCTCCCCCCTTTTTTTTTTTGTCACGGCTGAGCGAGAAAACATTCGGCTCACATATCCTTGCCCTTGAAGAATTTTTCTCCCTGCACGGTCAACCAGGGAACAAGACCACCCTTGCCCCTCCCCTTGCTGTGGCCCCCGTCGCCGCGGAACTCGTGGATCTTGACGCTCGGCTTCACCGCCGAGGTGTCGACCAGAACCTCGCCCTGCGCGTCGACCGCCTCCGCCTGGACGGTCTTGACGCCCACGCGATCAAGCTTCAGTGACGTCTCGAAACTCTCGCGCGGAGCCTCGCCAATGTACGCGCGACGGCCGCGGAAGACTTCGTAGAAGCGCCACAGCTTGGTCCGCGTGTCGCCGTTCCACGACACGTAAATCTCCGTGGCACCCTGGTCTTCGAGCGCGACGATGGCGGGCGCCTCGTTGGGGATCCCCGTCCAGTTGTACCGGAACCCGCGGTAGTTCTCGACCCCGAGACCCAGGTAGCCCGAGTCCATGTAAGTGTGGAAGATCGGGGTGCCGTCGGCCTTGAACTCGGTCATGGCGCCCTCGGAGCCCCAGTTGACCAGGACGTTGCCGTTGGGGAGCAGCTGCGTCGAGCCCTGCGACTTGGACAGGAGGTCGTCGGGCGGGTGGAAGGCCTGCACGATCCGGGCCTCCCACGTCTCGGTGTCGACCTGGATGATCTTGCCGCGCGAGATGTTGTAAAAGTGCACCTCGTGGCCGTGGTCGTTCTCCGTCCCGTGCGCCGAGTTGTCGTACAGGCTGATGATCTCGCGCGTGCCGTTCTCGTTGCGGCCCTGGAACCGCGCGTGGTGCTGGAACGCAAACTCGACCTCGGGCCCCATCTTGAAGCTCGACGACTTGCCCGACAGCTGCCAGATGATGTCCCCGGTGGTCCCGTTGATCTTGTACACGGCGTTGGCGTCGCGCGCCGAGATCAGGTAGTTGCCCTGGTCGTCCTTGTCGACCGAGTTGATGTGGAAGTAGTCCCACGCGTCGGAACTGTTGTAGCCAGCACCTGCTTGGCCGGGGTTGAGGGGGAGGTAGGCCTCTATATGGCAAATTAGAACCTGAACACGACGAGGGATGATATTGTACGCCGGGGGAAGGGGTCGTTCTATAACGTACCTGATGGGTCGACATGCTCGAGACTGCTCCACTCGAACAGCACTTCTCCGGTTTCAATGTCAAGTTCTGTACGAAAACGTTAGCCCTGGTACGAAAGCTCAACTTCTCCCAAAACCAACCTTGGAATCTGGCATCGACAATCCACTGCTGCTCCTCACTTCCCCCGTACGCCGTCAAGTTGTACGGCACTGGGTGGTAGATTTGGATCAGCGCCGTCTCCTCGTTGATGATGTGAAACTCGTGCTTGTCCGTGAGACGGTGGTTCCCCGCCCGCAGCTCCCGGATGGTCTCGTAGTTCTGGTCGAGAAAGGTCGTGTGGCCGTGCCCGTGACCGTACGCGCCGTTGTGGCTCCCCTCGAAGCAGAAGAGGATGTCCTGGCCCTTCCACCGGCCGGCCTGGAAGTTGGTCGCCCAGATGGAGAAGTAGGTGAAGCCCGACCAGACCAGGTCGCCCGTGTCGGTGAAGATGTACGGCGCCGCCTGGGCTGGGCCGTGGTGCGTGCCTTCCGGGTAGCCCGCAAAGGGCGCCATGAAGAGGTATCCCTTCTCCACCTCCTTGGTGGCCGGGATCGTGATGTTCAGCGTCGGCGGCGCCAGGTCCGGTCGCGACTTGTACCGCCAGTTGGCCGTCGCGGTCGGGAGGAGGGACAGGCATGTTGTCAGAGCCACCAATGTGGCTCGGACGCCTGGGAAGCCGAATGTCGGGCTCATCCCGGTTCAGTATGGGAGAATGAACGTATTCTCGAAAAGAGTTGAAGGGAAAGAGGGGGGAAGGAGGGTGTGATTCTTCGATGAGGCATCGTTACAGGACAGGGGAGAGGCGTGTATCATTATATCGAACCTCTCGAACAAAGCAGCTCCATTGCCCAACAGTATTACTTACTTGCCCACCAACCAACCAGACACGAGTCACGACATTGCTCCTCACAATTCACCACCAGTTCAGCCATGAGAAAGGAGATGTCGTGATGGGGAGAAGCGTCCAAAGAGAAACGGGTCTTGACCATGGAGACGAAGCCCGAAAGGTGGAGTTTGACTTGATGTGCTGTCGATCCTTTTCACGGAGTCCATGTCCGTCTTGACAGCACACAATACAGCTTCTTGTTCAGCAATCCTGGCAAATCACACAGAGACAAGAAACATTCAACGGACTTGGACTCCGCCTCCGTCCAAGAGGACCCATCCACACACACACGCACACACACACATATGGGGAGGGAGAGCGAGATTTTGATCAACCCTCTGTTCAGTATAGGCGGATCTCCCACAATGGCCACCTCACAATCACTCACGAGAATGACAAATGCATTCCTCTGATCCACCGTGGCGAAAGAAAAAAAAGACACCACACACGATGCCTCTTGTGCGACTTGCGCTTCCCACAATTTATCCCAGCGTCGAATCGAAATCTACCTGGAACATGCTTACCTGTTCGGCCCACAATCCCCTCCATTTGGCTGAACACAACCTACCTACATATATTTGCGATAAATGTACTCTTGTGGCTTTTTTTGCGGCGCGGATATTCTGTGGTGAAGTTACATGGATAGAAGAGATACTGCGACGGAAGAGATGGGAGAGGAGGATCATTACACGATCAACGACATCCTCACCGAGTCGGATGTGACGACGCCGCTCCTCGCCGAGTCTGCGGGTGCCAAAGGGCGTCCAGAGAAATGGACGCCTGGGCCGGGCTTTATATGGATAGAAATTGGTAAGAAGGTGGAAACAAAGGAGGGCTTGATAACTTTGTGATCCGATGCTGACGTCTGTCCAGCCATCTTCTCAAACGTGTTTCTCTCTGGCTTTGACGGGACCATCACGGCGTCGACATACGCAGTCATCGGGTCCGAGTTCAACGCGGCGAATACCATCTCATGGCTGACGACGTCGTATCTGATCACCAGCACCGCCTTCCAGCCGCTGTACGGACGCTTCTCGGACATCTTGGGACGGCGAACCTGCTTCTTCACGGCCACAATCACGTTTCTGTTGGGCTGTCTCGGGTGCGGGTTTGCGCCCGACATCATCACCCTGAATCTGATGAGAGCCTTGACGGGGCTGGGAGGTGGAGGACTCATGACCATGGCCACAATCATCAACTCGGACATGATCCCCTTCCAGGAACGGGGCATGTACCAGGCCTGTCAGAACGTCTTGCACGGATTTGGGTCCATCTGCGGGGCGTCCCTGGGCGGGTTGATCGCAGACCACATCGGGTGGAGATGGTGTTTTCTCCTGCAGGTGCCTGTCTCGACATTTGCGTTCGTCGTCGGACACTTTGTCATCAAGAAGCACGAGACCAAGAAGTCGGCGACGGACGAGGAGTCGGAGGGCTCGAGCGCGGCGAAGCTCTCGTCGAAATGGGAGCAGATTGACCTCTCGGGCGCCGTCCTCTTGGTCCTGGGCCTCTCCGCGCAGCTGGGTGCCATGACCATGGGTGGAAACAACTACCCTTGGAGCGACATTCGTGTCATTCTCGCCATGATCTTGAGTGTGATTCTCATCCTCGTATTCGTCGTGGTGGAGCTCAGGACCAAGGCCGTCCCCGTGATGCCCATGTCCATGCTACATGGAACTCTCGCCATCTCGAACCAGATCAGTAATGTGTGTGTCGGTATGGCTGCTTACTCTGTAAGTTCGGACTCCACGAATTCCTTTATGCGGGCATTGACAGACGAACAGTTCCTCTTCATCTCGCCCCTGTTCTTCCAGGTCGTTCTACGCGACAACCCCTCCGAGGCCGGCATGCGCCTGGTGATCCCGTCCCTGGCGACTCCAGCAGGCGGTGTTCTTTCAGGCATCGTCATGTCCCGCTGGGGCCGACTCAGCGAGCTCGTCAGGGCGGGCTGCTTCATCATGATGGTGGGAAACGGCCTCGTCGCCTCCCTCAAGTACCAGGATGCCTCGTGGAAGTACATGGTCTATCTCTTCCCCGCCAACTTTGGCCAGGGCATCTGCTATCCCGCGATCCTGTTTACCTTTCTCGCTGCGTTTGATCATAGTTGTAAGTGGACCTGGGGCCCGATATCTTGATGAGGGCACGATCTGCTAACGGGCATATAGACCAAGCCGTGTCCACCTCGACCGTGTACCTGTTCCGCTCCATGGGGACGGTCTGGGGAGTCGCGGCGTCGTCGACATTGCTGCAGAATATCCTGGCGCAGCAACTCCCTTCGGCGCTCGAGGGAATCCCCAATAAAGACGAGCTGGTCGATCAGATCCGTCATTCGGTGGCCGTGTTGGACCATCTGCCGCCCGAGGTGCAGTCGGCGGCCAGGCATGTCTACTACCGTGCCTTGAGATATGCCTACGTCGCGAACACTGCCGTCGCGGCCGTCGCGTTGGTGTCGGCGTTCTTTGCTCGGGGGAAAAGTCTTCATCGGAAATAGAAAAGCTTGGATTATAGATTTATAGAATATGGCCATACATTCATCCGGTGCTGGTTCGTGAATCAAGATCTCGCAGTGGAACTTGCCGAATCTCTAACCCATTCAGCCGTTGTACGCGTAGCCACAAAGTTGGACGCCTGAACCTTGGCTTCGACGTTGATTCGCTAATCTCCTTGTGGCTCATGATAATCTTGGGATCTTCAACACGCTTTGCTCCGACACCCAGCCTGCTTTTGCTGGACCATATTATTTGCGCTTCCTGCACGAGACATGACCGTTAAAGCTTGACCTACAAGCCCGAGGCACTCAAATGTGAGAGCACTCTCCAAAGAACCTAGTCCAAGACCTGCCGACTCTAGATCCCTGGGTGGGTTGACACATGGAGTCCAACTCCGTCCCGCCATAGCTAACGCTCTGCCGCCCTGCGACACGGAGTCCAAGTCCGTCGGGCTTCGTTGTCCATCATCCAGGATTTCGCAATCACATCATTGTAAGCTCCCACAGTGGCTTGCCTCTACCAGCTACCAGGTAGATGATTCTCAGGCGACACGTCGAGTTCGTAACGAGGCTATGATTTCCAAGCGACAGGGAGGTTTGCGGCGTATGTATCGCGGCGTGGATCCGCTTTGGTCCTCAATGGGGTTGGACTCCGTTTCTCGGCAATGGCGTTATCTCTATCTCTCACTCGGTCAGTCAGTCACTATCAGCCAAGCACGAAAGAATCTTGCAAGCCTCGTTCTCGTTCTCGATCTCGATATCGCTGTATCAAAGAATTCCGAAGGCGTTTTTGGAGTTGTGTGTGTGTGGCAAACAAACCCCTAGCCAAAGGTGTAGATGCAGATGCAGATGCAATACACATGTTAGACTACCACTGCCTAGTGTAGTGCGCACAACGCGCCTCATTAGCCCGGAAGGACCGATACAAGTGCGGCAAGGCTCTGAGGGGGGGGGGGAGTGGCTCACGCTACCCTGCTGAGAGAGGATGATCACCCTTTCTTTGGAGTACATGCCACCAGTGTATGGCGTGCTCAATCTTCGGTCCTATAAGGGAGAATATATATACCGCCCTCGAAGCTCCATTCCGTCTGACAGGGCCGACCGGTCATTCTTGATAGCGGGTTTTTCTGACAGATACCCCTGAGGTGTCTCTATACCTCACTGGCCTTTGTTCATCTGTCCGACACAGACGACAAGTATGGTCGACGGCGCCAAGGGGAATATCACAGTGCGAGAGAAGACCGTCGCAGCCTCGATGACACCGAGAGAAAAGGACGCCTCCTCCGTCGAGGCCGGCACTTCGACACCCCTGGAGCTCGACGAGCTCGATCGCAGAGTCAAAGACGCCTACACCGGTTCGACTGAGCAGCATGCCTTTAGTGTCCCCATCGAGGCCGACTATTGGAAAGGTGTCTACGAACAGGCCCAGTATGAGGGCCGTCACCGGTTCGACCCTGCGATCCAGTGGAGTTCGACCGAGGAGAAGAAACTCATCCGCAAGGTATGTTCTCGTCGATGAGCTGGAGAGTATCGAGTAAACCTCTAACGTCTCCCTCTCCTCTCCAGATCGACATCCGAATCATGCTGTGGGTGTGGATCATGTTCTCGTCGTTGGACCTCGTGCGGCGAAACATCAACCGTGCCATCTCGGACAACATGGTAAGCCCCTGTCATCCATTCCATCGCCTACGATCTTTCTGTGCATCTGAGATGCTGACCCCCTCGAAAGCTCGACGAGCTGAACATGAACACCAACGACTTCAACAACGGCCAGACCATCTACCTCTTCTCCTTCCTGGCCGCCGAGCTCCCCGGTGGGCTGCTGAGCAAGAAACTCGGCCCGGACGTCCTCACGCCCATCTGCATCTGCGTCTGGGGCACCATCTGCTGCTGCCAGAGCCTCATCACCGACCGCACGGGCTTCTACCTGACGCGCGCGTTCCTGGGCATGGCCCAAGGCGGGTTCATCCCCGACATGGTCCTCTATCTCACGTACTTTTACAAGAGCAGCGAACTGTCCATTCGCCTCTCGGTCTTTTGGACCGCCATACCTGTGACGCAGATCATCGGGGCGCTGATGGCTGCTGGCCTGCTCAAGATGAGGGGCATACACGATTGGAGCGGGTGGCAGTGGCTGTGAGACAGATTCTCTCTTTTAACATACAGTGTTTTTGTTTACCCCTGCTGTGCTGTACTGACGCGATCTCAAAGCTTCCTGATCGAAGGCCTCCTCAGCATCGTCGTGGGCCTGTCGACCTTCCTCGTCATGCCCGCCAGCATCACCGAGACACAGCGCATCCTGCGCGGCCGCGCGACCTGGCTCCACGGCCACACCGGGTGGTTCAGCGAACGCGAAGAGAAGATTCTCGTCAACCGCCTCCTCCGCGACGACCCGTCCAAGGGCAACATGCACAACCGACAGCACGTCTCGGTCAAGCGCATCTGGAAGGCCGTCGTCGACGTGGACCTGTGGCCGCTGTATATTGTGAGTTTTTGCCCCCCTTCTTCTCAAGGACTTACTTGTGTGAAAGAGAGAGACGCCTCCAAGAGTCTTTGATGGCTTTGCTGACTTTTCTGGGGCATAGCTCGGATTCATCGCTTTCATCCCCTTTCAACCCGCGGCCAATTACTTGTCCCTCACGCTGAGGAATCTGGGATACACGGTCTTCGAGGCGAACATGCTCGCCGTGCCGGGCTATGCCTTGTTCTTTATCAACGTGAGTCTCCTTTCCCTCATTCATTTACCCTCTGCACTTTATTATTCCATACGTCCATCCATCCATCCGTCCATCATTCGATTCAATTCAATTCGACCCTGTCGAGACTCTTGTCGCGACCCTAACTGACTCGTACGCCACGAAAAAAAGATCCTCGTCGTCACCTGGATGAGCGAAAAGTATCGCGAACGACTCCTCTTCTCGTCTCTCTGCGTGTGGTGGGTGTTGCCGTTCTTCATCGGCCTCCTCGCGATATCGAAGAGTGCGAGCCCGTGGGTCCGATACGCGCTGCTCACGGGTGTCAACGGCGAACCGTATAGTAAGTTTCGAGTCACTTTTCTTTTTTACCTCCAAAGCCACGTCCAAAACTTGCAGTGATGGAGAGAAAGCTAATGCACGCCCAAAAAAACAGCGCACGCGATCCTCGTGTCCCTCATCTCCCGCAACGCCAACGATGTGGGCACCCGCGCCGTCTCGGCCGCCGTGTACAACATGTGCTACCAATTCGGATCGGTCGTGGCGGTCAACGTCTACCGCGACGAGGATAAACCATATTGTACGCAATCCCCCCAATAGATAGTCCTCCTTTACCACCTCCGCATGTCCTTTTCTTCCCCTTTTGCCTTTCCCTTCGCAGCAGCGTTTGGCACGTCCTTCGAAGAAGACCCGAAAACTGACCCTGCCTCACCCTCTCTCTGCACTGGTGCATAGACTACCGCGGCAACAAGATCCTCATCGGCATCACGTGCGGGAGCATCGCCCTCTTCTTCCTCGCCAAGCTGTACTACGTCAAGCGGAATCAGCAGAAAGAAAAGGTGTGGAGCGCCCTCAGTCCCTTTGAGCGCGGGCAGTATCTGTCCACGACGAGCGATACGGGCTCGAGGAGGTTGGATGTCAGGTTTGTGCATTAGCTAGTTGGCCGTATCCCGACTCCTAAGTAGGCGAGTGGGTAGCGTGGGTAAGGAGGGAGAGAGGGAGGGTCGCTAGGCACTAAATAGATATATACACGGAGGTGGTGGTGTGGCATGGCAATGAAATGCTCAGAAGAATGATTTTGGAATCTGGAGTCTGGGTCTGTTCCAAGTACGAGGTATAGTTTTGATACCTGCCGCTTTAACAAGTTTATTCATGACTCAAGAATCGGGCACATCAGCTTCGGGCTCAGCCTACGACCCGCTCAGGGCGGCGACGCTCCTTGTCTCGCTCCTTCGTACCTCATATGTAGCCTGGACTCCATCCAGCCCCCTAAACCTGAAATTACCCCTTCCTGGTGTTTGTTGAGAAATATACATCTTATCAAAGGGGAAGCCAGTCCCCGAGAACCCACCTAGCTGCTACCACCTGCTGCCACTTCTGCGCCTGATTAGTAGTCTCCATCACAACATCCGTAACGACAAAGTATAGCACTCGACTCTCTCTCTCTCTCTCTTCTAGCACCACCTGGTCTTCTACATTCCGCTGCGCCGTGATTTCCGCGACCATAATGTCGTCAATATGGCGCCGTTCACGCCGCGGTAGATCTCGGCAGAAGTGATGCAGAGCTTTGTTGCGAGATCGATGAACTGCACGACATTGCCGGACACGCCAAAGGCAGCAAGGGCCTGCATATTGGGAATTGATGGCGTGCCAATTGGAGTCCCCACATGGTATGTCGGACGGATGAGGCTCTGTGTTCAGCCCCCGAAACTGAGGGGTTCGTTCTGCCTAGCACGTGGTCGTTCACACCAGTGATTCCTGCGAAGAGGCATGATTGGATCTGGTCTCTTTGCTGCCCAATCCCCGAGGCCTCCGATAGTAGACTGCATACAGCACTCGGCCCGTATGCGGCCCTGCAAGGGAGGGCGAGTTCTGCAGGGAGCGTTTCCTCAGTACGTCGCAGTGAATAAATCTCTTGTGCTGGAAGATGAGGAAGTCTCAATGGCAATTCGCTCAGATCTTGAAACGGTAATGGACGTTTGGAGAGGCACAGACGACGAGATTTGGCCGCCCACATATACGAGGCAACCGTGTTCCAGCGCTGTGCTTAGCAAAGGATGATATCCCGGAGGGGCTTTTGAAACAAACCAGATTGCTGATTCGCGGCGCCGTGCATGATTCCGTGAATGTAGCACTCACCGAGATGCCGGTAGCAAGGGGGGTCCCTTTTGTTTCCCTTGATCTTGTCCATAACAAAGGGAACTGCGCTGCCGGCGAGCAGGATGACCCGACTACCGACGCGCGCTGCTCCAGGGACAATTCCAACATAGCCGTGCTCAGTAATACACACCTTGGCATCGACGAACCGTTGCGCAAATTCCTCTGCGGTGAGAACAAAAGGCCACATCAACTTCCTCAATTCCTGGGGTCGGAACAAAAACTGCTTCAGTTTCGCGACGGCGCGCATCTTGGCTGCCTCGACGTTCCAGTCACCAGGGTCGGCGTCCATCTGCAGGTATTCGGCGAAAGCCTCGCAAGAGGCACGGAAATCGACCACGTTCCAACTCCCAGATGGAGGACCCAGGGCATCCCCGACGAGGACTTTCCAGACCAGGTCTTTGAGATTATCTTCGGTAGGATATGTACTGATAGGCTCGATGTAACTGAAAACCTCTTTCAACCATCGTGTTCGGTCTCCCGCCGTAAACGAGATCTGGCCTACCTTGGCGATTAGATCGATATCGTAAGCGGTGGCAATTAATATAGAACCATTTCGTGGTGAAATCCTGATCGAATCCTTTTCATGAGAACACGCGCTGAAGACTCCGGATTTGCTTTTCCAAGTGGTGATCGTCTTCGGATAGGCTGTTGTCACCCAGTTCGGCACCCACGAACGGAAACGAGCATCGTCTTCCAAGCCGCTGGCCCCTGCATGGTATAAAAGCTCCATTCCTTTCCCACGTCGGACAAAGGCCTCCGCATATTTGCACACGACCGTCTCAAGCGGTGCCGCATAGTCCGGGTCGAAGCTGGGATCATCGACGTCGCACGCCAACCCGAGAAAGGCAAAGAGTTTGTCTCGCCGGCGTGAGGATCGAGTGTGCTCAAAGTCTTTGAATAGTGTGAGCAGCTCTCGCTGGGCAGTGGAGTTGGTAAGCTGGCTGCGATATGCACGTCTCAGTCCCCCTAGACTCAGCACGGGCGCCATGGTCTTAGAAACCGATGTCATCAGAGCGGCAGTTGACTTTTCTGCTTGTCTTGAGCATAAAGTGGCTGGGACATAAAGATCATCCCACTCAAAGGTTCGATTACCGCATAGCAAGATTATATGCGGCGCAAGAACAAGCTCTTGGACAATCCAGACTCGATGAAACCAATCGCGTTGAAAAAATTTCTTGATAATGTCCCATACCGGGTTGTCCGCCGAGGGTAGCCTTACCGTGGCAGCTTGCTTCGAGGATTCGGAAGCCTTTCTGATTTTGCAGAGCCAATCTATCGCGGAATTGCTCTGATCTCCTTCATTCCCCAACCACGCGCACACGCGGAGGGCGGACTTGTATATTTTTGACATCAAGCGCACTTGGTGACCTTTCTCTACATCATTGGCCTGATCGATACAGATAGCATCTGCCCAGATGAGGATCGACTGTTTTTCTTCTCGCACCCGTTTCAGTGCGAAGTATAATGAAGCCGTAATCCGTAGAGCGTAATCTCCGATGCCGAGAACATACGGTTTCAGGCCGTTCCCCCAGACATAGGATAAGGCCGTAAAGGGGTATTTTCGCTTGCAGTGCTCGAGGGAAACACATATCAATTCTCCTCTGAGTTCTTCCCGGCCGCGTCCCGGGTGGAGCCTCAACAAGCGCATGAGGGATTGACTTTCAAGAGGTTTGTATCTGTACTTCCGTTCGTCGTGTTGGAGCATTCTTCGGGCCCACAGCTCGCCTGAATCCCGGATGTAGGATGTGAGGAAGTGAACGGAGTTTCTTATCGAAGGAGTGAAGAGTTCCATTTCGAAATGTTTGAATAAGAGATCAGGTGAAGCAACGGGAGTGTTGGCAATGTAGAACTCGTTTTGCGGCTGTATCTGTAGCCCACCTGCGGTGTACAGGCGCCATGGATCTATGAAGAATGACGCGCTAGCGGTTGACTGCATGTCGAAAACCCTCACAAGGATGATGACTTGGGACTGGTGTTTGCCCCCAGGCGACAACCGATACCTTCGGATCTAGATATTCGGGGTGTTTAATTGGGGATTGATCATCAAGATCGGGTACAAGCTCACCATTTCAATCTCCTCTGCGCTCATTGTGAATAGCGACTCTTGCCCGCCGTTTGTAGTCTTCACCAAAATGTGGTAACCCGGGTAGTCTCCATTCCTCCTCCATCCAGAACCGGACTGTATGAGGAATTCTGTCATCGCTGCTCCGTCGGAAAATGTGAATGTGGCCATAGACTGCGTCTCTGCCCGCAAAGATTTATATCCTGCCTCGCGGCGGTATGGACTAGTCCATTGACTATCTGGATCATATCTTCTCCCAAGATACTTCTCGAAGAGCTGAGATACCTGGTCCCATTAGTGAGGGCTGCTTCCGTAGCTACCATAGAAAAGACTCACGTAAAGCTCTCCAAGAAATTCGGTGTAAGTATCGACCTTGTATGCGGGCTCCAGGGCAAGAAAGACGGTGCATTCTCCTGACCGGGAAATTTGCGCCCGGCCAGGAAGTACCTTCCCGTCTCTTGCTTGATCTGAGAAATTTTCACGAGGGAGTTCCCGACAGTCTTTGACGTGGATATAGTTAGGGTGGCCAACAATTCTTGGACGTTCCAAAGTTTCAATGCCCTGAGAATCAGCGCTAGCCATCACTATGCGTTTCCGTCTCGAAGACTCTCCTTGAACCCTGATATATTCTCTTACTCGTGGAGCATCATCAAGAGGAACATAGTTAGGCCGACTCGACGAGCTTTCTTTTTTAGATATGATCTGTTCATTATTTGATGATGCCCTGTGTGGAGATTCTGGTCTCGTCTGTTGTTTGTTGAAAGTTTGATTGTCGGTAGAGTTGAAATCCAGAAGACCTTCACTCTGACTCTGGGATGTCAAGTGGTTAATGTCAATTTGGGCCTCATCGTCAATGATCCTTTTCAAGGCTGGCTCCTCGTATTCCTGCTGTTCTTCATCGGGCCCAATCCATGTTTCCTGAATCGTCCGACGGATTCCCGAGGCTTGAGGTTCTTCGGCAGTTGCAGAGCTCTGTTTGGTCATCGCGTCTTCCTCTTCTTTGTTTCCAACTTGTGTAGCCGGAGATGGCGCGGCTTCATCTTGCCAGAGTTTCTTGTCTCTTGTCTTTGGAATTCCTTGGCGGTCGAGAGTATTCTCGATGATGAGGGAGCTCGATGGACCCAAAATAAAGAGTATCGGCGCCACGCATTCCGGAATACCGCAGAAGGCGGCTAGTTCCTCAGCTAGCTCTAGTGAGGGGGCTGATAAACTGTAGTCATGTCGCAGGTATATCCTAAGCGTATCTGTGCCTGTTTGAGGCATGGGCAGCGCTTGTAGACTGTCATCGCGGAACAGGCTTTCTTGACGGGTCAAGCCTGAGGTAAGGTCGGTTGTCTCGACGTCCCATCCTGCGAGGATCCTATCCGCGTGCCAAATTTTCACCTTTTTCAAATGGTCCAAAGTTTGTTGCTTGTTTGGTACATGTTCAGGCATCAGGCTGTTTCATGGTAAATGATTGTTAATAACTCATCCACAGGAGTTGAACAAAATAGTTAGGGTAAAATTAGGACGTCTCACAAATGGACTTACCGCTCGAAAAATCTGGCTTTTTCTTGAAACAGAATATCGATCTCTTTGCCCCGTGCCTTGCCTCCATCGATTCTGTGGCGCTCTTTTGCGGCCTTGGACAGTGACCTCCGTTCTAGACCCAGTATAGCTATCAGCCGCTCGATCGTGTGTACGTCTTCCACAGTGAAAGCGAGTAAAGACACGATGCCATGAAAGCGCTGCCGAAGGTGTGGTCGATCGGCGATGTACCATTGAGATCCGGCGGTGGCGGAGGAAAGCTCGTCAAAGCCCTTGTTGGAATCACCTCCTTCATCAAGCGGGAAGATGTTTAGAGTGAGAAGGCTTTGTAGTGTCTTTGTGTCCTCCATCGAAATCGGATCCGGCATAATCTTATTAAGTTCTTTGAAAACGCTAGCGATGTGAGACAGACGTGAAGCCGGTGTAATTGCTTTGGATTCCAATACCAAAGTCTCGAGCCCAGCATCCTTGACTTTGAGGTGTTTCACAAAGAGTATCCTGTGATCTGGATGAATTTCGCTGAGTCTGTAGAACTGCGTTAAACACTTGGGGCCTGACCACACGCATCTGTTCAGTGTGACCCAATTTTGAAGGTCTCTGGGTGAGGAGCTCGGTATGTAGATGAGATTTTTCTGCAGAAATTCGTCACTGCTTGTGGTCAGTATTTACCTGGTTTGAAAGGATCAACGGATAACATACCACACCAGGGCAGGATTATCTTCACATTGACCCTGAATTCGGTCATATAGCCAGCGAACGAAGCGAACCGAGACCTCACGACCTTGAATATGCCCCAAGATACCAAGATAAGTGTTAAGATCACCGTTGACTGTCACTCCAAACACTTTTAGAAAAGTCCATCCAGGGTCTTTCGGGTTGGGAATGTCGAGTAGTGGTAGAAGGACTGAATACTCCGAGCGGTAATCTTCTGGTATGAAGTAGCCGGTAGACGTGGCTTTCAAAGCATGCCGACTGCCATCACGACAGAGAACAGACACCGATGCCAACTGAGACCGCAGATCCGTGGGCCAAATTTCGGAAATATACTGAGAGTATACGGACCAATTCTCCTTGAGGAGCATTAAAAATTGCTGGGAACTACGCCTCTCGAGTATATAGCGAAAGTCTTCTGACAGCTCTGGGTTGATAATGTTACTTGAAATCTTGACAAGACGGGGGATCTTCCAGAGGCCAAGTTGTGCGCGAAGCCAAGTTCTCCACGATGGGAGTTGTTCTGAGGCGATATCTTTCTCGTAGCAGCTGTGTAAGAAAGGAAACAACTTGGTGTCTCCGTCCAGATATCGTGATGCAGAGAATTGGTCGTCTGTACCAAGATATACCTCATGTGAACGGCATAGTGCTCCATTCGTCTTGACAACCCAAAACTGAACATCGTCGGTTTGTTTCTTCCACCCTGATCTGAAGAGAAAGCGCGCCTGAGATAGCAACTCGGATGGAGGTGGCTTGAGCTCCGGTAAGTTGTTCGAGTGCTTCTTCAAGATCAGTTTCTGGACGACAGGGTCGGAAACCTGCTTGACCCCGAGGTTTTTATAGAGTCGTTTACAATCGAGATTCTTTGGAATATCTCGATGCACCTCAAACACCTCAATACCTGGTGGGATAAAATAATCTGGGTTGGGCCGTGGAAAGAATATGTTCCCGGAGGATGCTGCCACCCGGCGACCGTTGGTCAACGGAATAAGGTAAAGTTCAGATATTTCCAGTTCGAAAGATGAGATCAGTGGCAAAAGGGCTCTCGCGATGTTGGAATGCCACGATTCCGGCATGAGAGCATTGTAGTCTCGGAGAAAGACTCCGAGGTCGTCCAGGAACTCTTTGTCGGATAGTGTGGTGACTCCCATCTCCATCAGCCGCTTGCTGTCAGATTCCGAGTACTTGTGGGACAAGTATTTCGATTTTGTTGTGTCACTTAAAATCAAAGGGAGATCGCTCTTATCTCGAAAATGTTTTGGCACATATCTGACAGTGTTGGGTGACCTCAGCTGACCGTCTTCAGACTCCAAAATGGGGGTTTCAGGAAGTTTCTCAGCCAATCTGGTGCGGAAGTTTCTGAAGAAGTCAAACCGATACGAATAATCTGGCAAGTATCTAGGCCAGGTGTAGCGAAATGCCGTGCCCTGGAAATACCGAATATCTTCCAAGAAAGCAGCCAGCATTGCTTCGCGGAGTGCGGTGTTCCATTGGGACGAGCTGTCGATGTCCCCACGATTTACGATGAGTAGAAAGTCGGCGTGAATGAGAAACTGTCATCTTGTAAGCATGCACGCAATATAGGACGCGCAGCTGCCACGTACTTACCTTGAACCCATAATCGCGTATTGGAAGAAAGGCATAGACTTGCTGTGGCTCAAGCTTGGTCTTTTGGGCATCAATGTACGGAAATGCCAGCAGGATAGCGGACTTGTCGCGGCCGCGGCGTTTCTGCTCATTCTGCTGGCATTTGAAAATATGACGACGGACCAAGTAAGTCATAGACTTATCACCGTAGCTCAAGGTTGTAGCTTGCCGAGCTTGATCGTCACTGCGGCGTAGAGTGGTTTCCCATTTGGGCTTATCCAGAGGCGAGGCAGCAATGTGGATTTCCTTCAAATTTCTTAGAAACATTAGGCATCTCGGGTCCATTGATCTCATTTCGTCGACCAACTCCGTCTCGTCGACCAACTCCGTCTGGTCACAGCTGCCACGCAGTTCTAATAGTACTGAGGTAAAGCCAGGGAGTGGCTCGACTGGAAAAGTGTCGCACTCAGGAGTGATCATGCCAAGGTTTGTTTTCGTCCTGTCGAACTTGAAGGAGTAGCAGCCAGAGACTATCCAAACAACATTGGCGATTTTGAAAACGGACTTGAACCCGATTCCCTTTTCACCAATTTGGCTTCCATTCACCTTTGTGCTCCGACCAACTCTGCAGAGTGCCTCAACGTCGTGCCTGGTAAATCCTACCTCGTTGTAATCCAAGCGGAGACGTCCAGGACAGTAGCTGATCAACATTTGGGGTGTCGATGCCGTATAAGAACAGTCATCAGCATTTTGTATCAATTCCAACAAGAAGTGTGTTGACTTTTCGTAGAGTGCTTCGGCGAGGCTGGGGAATGATAGAGTTAGCTGCTTTGTCTTTATGCCTCAAGCGTTCAGAACGACGGGGACAAGGGATTGGCATAGGAACATTACATTGAAATAGACGCCTCGAGATCCTCGAGATTATCGTTTGTGATACTTTGCTCTCCTTCATCTTCACAACCCCGACGTCTCCGAATTTGCTTGATGTGTTCATCGGCTGTATCGCGCGATACAGGCCTCTCATCCATCTGGGACGGAAATGAAACAGAAGAGTGTGTTGCAATTTCTTTCTGGATTACGCTGCAACTTAACCAAATGTTCAGTCAACTTGGTGGAAGGAAGGCTGCCATCTGGTTATGAGTTCAGAAACTCAGACGTGGCAATGCAGTGAGAAGGCAACCAGGCGACGACCTTCTGGTCACACGCTAACGGGTGTATAGGGAGCGCATAGCACGGAAGAAAACTGCTGTCCAACGCGGTGAGAAGGCAACCTCCAGGCACAATTGACGATTGGGCGCTCAACATGGTGGCGCAAGATATTGAGGCGGTGTCGAGAGTCAATGAAGTCTGATAGGTGATCCATGTATTAGGGATAAAGAGTAGCCAATGACGAGAAATTAGAAGGACAGAGGAGATGGCGGCGGTGAATGGCACTCATAGGTCAGTTTTGACAGGCGTGTGTGAGGCGGTTGATGGTCAATGAGGAAGGCCTGACTGCGCAAAATGTGTCTGTGTGGCTTGTGTGAGAAGCCACTCACGTGCACCTCACGTGGTATGGCAGTGGCTGTGCGTTGCCTAACGGTGTTCTTGGCATCCTGACACAACCAGGCAGCTACTTGTAGGTAGTCATGACTCGCCCCAACTGGCCAGATATTACTCAGGTCATGAAACGGAAATGGACGTACGTCGAGAAAGGCATGGAGGTCAAGAATCGCAATTGAGTTTCTGTGGTATTTTGTTTGAAGCATTCCACGTTCCCCACCAACCAATCAGGTCGAGCCAAATCCCGCCCCATCTTCTCATTTTCGGGGTTGCACCCCGTCGCTCGAAATGGCGTGCTAGTCTTATCAGCACTTTTTACCTCGTACACCATCACCACCGTGATCGTCCATCATTCAGTTCAGTTCTCAACGCTGCAATTCCTACTTCTTCTGCTTCCTCCTTGTAGATTCCTAGACTGCGACACTCATTGCTGGTAGCGTTGTCCCTCCTTGTGGTGGTGCGTGCCTTATCAATCCCCGATCAGATCAGACCAGACCAGACCAGATTAGACTCCAAGTCACATCGGTGTTTGTTGCTGCTCTGCAAGCCACGTGGCGCGCGCGCTCTCTCTCTCTCTCTCTATCTCTCATTAGAGATGCGGCGACATGGCGAGAGGAGGATCTCGTAAGTACTGTTGACAACGGAGGCGGAGCAGGATGGGGCAGGGCAGACTTGGGTGTCTGTGTCCAGTCCTATCCTAGCCCCGTCCAGTCAAATCAATTCAACTTGGAGTGCTGCTAATACTTTACCATCATGCAGGTGCAAGCGGTGTCAGACCCGCAAGGTGCGTTGCCTTCCCGGTCGTCCCAATGGCCCTCGTCGAAAAATGAATTGAAAGAGAACTAATGTCAATCTTTGATGCCCTCCAGATCAAATGCTCGAGAACCACCCCTTGCAATAGCTGCACCGCCGCCGGAGTCCAATGTGAATTCCGTGCCGACGACTGGAAAAGAGCCCCAATATCGCACGAGTATGTTGGTGCGCTAGAAGGGAGGGTCGCCGCGTTGGAACTGTTGCTGTCAAGTATCAAGACCTCGGCCGCGCCCCAGAGAAGCGCCATCATCGATGGCATCGATTTTCTAGACCACTTGCCTGCTCCTGTGCCCAACATGACTCCGCCTCCCCAAGGATCGGTAAAGTCCGTGCGTGACGACACCCCTCGAGGGTTCTGGGGCGTAGATGAGGATGGTTCGTTAACTCTTGCCTCTCCCTTTTCCTCTGCCTCACCCTTCGACCATCGAAGTCGACTGATGTTCTGAAACAGGGCTCGCCGTCTTCCACGCTCCCGGGAGTGCATATGGGACTGGCCTTTTCTCATGCCACAGATCGAAGTCTGTGCTGCCCGCCAAACCACCCCTCGTGGACAACATCGCCAGTATCCCCAAGGTTGTCATCCAGGAATGTATCACCTTATTCTTTAGATGGCAGCAGCCTTTCTGCACGCTTGTGGACCGCGATGCACTTCTCCAGGACTGTAGACACCACCCGAGGACCCCCATACCTAGACTGTCCGCGCTCCTGCACGTCGTATGTGCTCTGGGTGCCCTGATGTCCGACGATCACAATGTTCGAGAGTTGGCCGATCACTTCGCCGCCTCAGCCGAGGATGCTGTCACGAACAATAGCTTCTGGCGCCCTCATATTGCAACGTCGCAGACCCTGTTGCTGTGTGCCGTCTTTGCCGCCGGGAAGGGGAAGGTGTCCAAGGCCTGGATGTATTCAGGTGCGCACATCACATCACATTGATGGACAAAGCCCTTTCGACTAACAAGTCTTCAGGTATGGCCCTGCGGATGACCCAAGATCTTGGTGTCCACGAGAGCAGCTCACCGCTGTTGCCCGAAGAACATGCTCAGAGTGCGCTGCTTGTCAACTCGGAGTTGCGGCGGCGCATGTCTCTAACCTTCACTATTTCCGATAAGTTCCCACCGCAATCTTGACGATAAAGGTAGATTGCACTAACTCAAGTCTCAGATTCTTCAGCCTCTTTTTCGGGCGGGCCCCCATGAATGAAGACCATTCTTTCGTGCCCGAGGTACCGACCCTCGATCCTCTGAATACCAATTCCAGCTGGGACCAAGCAAACTCCCTAGATGAGGCGCCCTCGGTATCCCTCTTGCAGCAAACGGTAGATCAGCATCGCAAAAACAGCTTCGACGACGATCGAGACCAGTCTCATGTCTCGACGCTGTTGCTGACCAAGCAAGCGGAACTGGGCAACATCATCAAAGATATCCAGTTGCAAGTACACTGCAAGAGGAAACTCCACCTCCTCTCCGAGTACTGCCTTCAAGCGCTGTACAACAAGCTGAATGCCAGACTCTGGAGTTGGTATGATTCTCTGCCGGGTGATATGCGGTGGAGCCGATGGAGCTCGAATCTCGAAGAGGTAGAACCGAGCCTTGCAAATCTCCAGTACGACCATACCCCTTATATTGAGATGTTTGTTGAGGATCCCACTGACAAATGGCTCCAGCATGATATATCACACTGCACGCATCAGTCTGAACCGGTCCCTCATCTCCGCTGACGTGCATGGGACTTCATCGGAATATTCCAGGTTGGTATTCGATGCCTTCGAAGCTTGCAATGGCTCCGTCGAGACGATCGGGGGAATACTCCGCCGCTTCAGTGCACAGCACACCTTGAAGAATGCGCCACTCAGCTTCGTCCACGGTGCGGTGACCGCGAGCGAGGCGACTCTGGCCATGGCTGCATGTTCTCGCAAAGGCCACCATACACAACTGAGTATCCAGGACACTTGCCTCTCTGCGATCGATGCAGCTCTGGCCGACATGGCGCACGCATGGGAAATGGCCAACAGTGCAAGACATGGGCTGCGAGAAGTTCTGAGTCGCTGGGGCGTCTCGTTCGACACCGACGAACACTCTACATCGGCATCTTCCCCCCAAGGGACAACGACAACCAATTCACCCAATTTCTTCTATCTTCAAAACACCGACACGACGTCCAATGTGGTGACGACTGCCTATTACATGCAACCCAGCCTGCCCAAACCGAACGACATATGGGGAGCACCGCCCCTCGATCTGGAGCTGCTCGCTCAGACCGACATTGACGCCGGGCTCACCACCATGTTCCACCACCCGGACGACTCGGACAGCAATTTCTGGAATTCTGTCATGGGGAGTGATAATGGGACGCCGTCTTCGACGTCTCCATCGTCATCTTCAAGTGGCTCGCGGGCCTCCGCCTATGTGTATCGGACGTGAAGATGAAACTGGTAGATTTTGTGGCGCATTTCAGGCAAGGGCATCAAGCAAAAGTAGGGTCCCTGGAGACCGGATCGGATCTTCAGGTCCATTGTCCAATATGGATGAGCTGGCTGCGATTTATAAATGTGACACTAAGTGTTCGGTTGACTTTGTGAAAAGTGAGAACTTGTCTACCCTGGCACGTGCCTGGCGCCTGGCAATGACATTGGATCCGGGAGTGTGTCTATTTGTTCTCTTGAAACCTTGGTCGACTTCTATGAAGCAAGGGTAAAGTGACAAGGCAGATGGGTGGTTTTTTGTTAAATCTTAAGATGTTGGAGACGTCTCTCGAGCTACTGTTTGATACTTCGACGTGGCCTGGCTTTTGCCCATTGGGAGAATGTCATCGTATCCAGACCGCACGTGGTTACTTTGGGAAGCATGCATTGCCGTGAAAGCAGAACAAGGGCTTGAATCGGGCAGCATATTGTGAATGTCCGATATAATTGAAATACCTTTCTTTGCTGCTCGATCTTACGGGGTTATACACAGGGATCAAGGCCACCGGAGGGGAATCACGGTGTCCAAAATCCGTCCTCCATCAGCCCATCAACCAATAACCCTGGGCGACGTTCCCCAGCCTGTATGTTGTTGCTCGTCTCAAAGTTGGAAAGTCCCGCGAGACCATTGCTGCATTTGAAAGAGCAGATGCGATCCACGCACGGAATTCCATGATGATAGGCCACCGCCGCCTTGGCTTCCACGGGTGTATGCTCAAAAATCAACACCTCGTCCGAGTCCAACACATACTTGACGCGTCCGCCGCGGTTCACGCAGCCGTCTGCTTCCATGTACGCGAGTACATCAATGTCCTTTGCGTAAGTGACCACGCCGTTACGCACCACCCAGCCAAACTTGGCCATGCGGTCGTCGTAGGAGTGGTATGTCACACCGACAAAGGACAAGGCGTCCCCCGCCGTACCGACGACCCAACGATGAGAGAGGATACTCTTGTTCCAATCACGGGGACCCCATGCGTGATCACGAATACCCCAGCCATTGATGGTGTAGCTTTTGCCTTTGATCTTGACGGAGCCGCTTATGGTGCCGGGAACATCGAAATGGTGGGAAGCAAAACCAGACTTCATGCTACCCTTTTGTGGAAATCCAGAGAGATTAGGTCCGATATCTTTGTGATTGATGAATGCAGAGAGCTCGTGCTCTGGATCTGTAAAGGTCCATTTCGAGAGACCGTCCTGGAAGATATGGGTGCAGGTATCGTCACCACTTCCCATACCTCCGCCGGGAAGGAGGTCGACATCGCGGAGAGGAACATACTTGGTGCGCTTAGACACGCCCTCGGGGGTGATGAGATGGGTCCAAAGTGTGGCCTTCGCACCGCTGGGAAGATTGGGTTCGTGGCCCAGGCGGTGAAAACCACCGACTTTGTTACATTCGTCCCACCAGACGAGGACGACGCTTTCTTGCCAGTTCGGTTGAGGACCAGGGGTTTGGCGATTGTTCGCTTCGTCACCAAAAATCATCAGCTTTTGGCCGCCTGTGGCTGTATCGTGAAACTTTCCCGATGACGAACTGTTGTTTGTGCTTGTTTGCCCCTCTGCGGCCGCCGCGGCCACAACAGCGGTATCATTCTCGCTATCAAGCACATCGTCTGTTGTTGGAAGCTGCGCGACAGATTCCGGAGGCAGTGACGTATACTTCAACCCCATTTCCATGAAAAGTGCGTTGTAACCGAGCTCCCCCAGAAAAAAACGCAGGTCATTGGACCACCCTTTTTGGATGCTCAGAGTGGTCCTATTGAAGGCCAACGTCGTTCGGAGAATCGAGTAAGCTTGACAAAAGGCAAAATGCTTAGGGTTGATCTCTCGACCTCCCGCAGCGCCGTATGCAGCTATGAATTTATCCCAGGGCATGTGTTTGGAGACCAGCGGTTGGATATATGCGAGATCTTGTTCTGGGGCGCCAAAGTCGGCCGTCTCCCAGTCTAGTACGGCGGTGATTTGGCCATCCTTTTCCAGCAGGTTGTGGACGTTGAAGTCGCCATGTGTAACGACCGGACGTCTCTCATCGTCCGGTACGTGTGTCATCATCCAATCAAATAGCCAGACAAGGTATGGGGACTCCAGATGCTCCACGGATGTGTAGTATACCCGCCAGCGTTCGAGGGCACTGCGGTATCGCTGCGTGACGGTTTGTGTCAGGACTTTGGAATCTTCGTACTTGTCAATGTAGGGCTGGAATGTCTCCAGTGGGATGGCATGCAGTTTTGCGTGAAGAGATGCCAGCTGCAGGAGGAGGCTTTCGTCGAAACTTCGGTTGGCGGAGCTGAGCAGTGTTCCGGGGCAGGTTCCTGGCATGAGTGACATGACACATATGGCCCCATCGACGCCATCGGGGCCAGGTACAGGCTCAGAGGCCACGTACACTCGCGGGGCAGGGAAGTCCGTGCAGTTCAGGCATTGAAGCAGAGCAAACTCCTGATGTGGTCGAAAAGCACCGCGTTTTATGAGTGGCACCGCGTCCTCTTTCCGAACAACCATCGTCTCTGTGCTGTCATCGTTGTAAGTGACTATGCACGAGTACGTCTGTTTGCCGCCGCCGCCAGTGAGACGTTTAAGTGAGCCCAGGCGTGTGATGCCACGTTTGCCTATCAAAAGGCGTCGAAGGAAGGCTTCACTTAGAGGCCCACCACGATTTTCTTCTGGGAGCCGAATATGGGGCAGATCGACCGGCAAGGTTAAAATACCCCCATAGTAGTCATGCTCCCATTTGGCCGCCCTCCGCAGGAGCGTCGATGAGCTGGGGTCATTGTTCTTCTCTCCCACAAGGCGTTCAGCTAGGGTGAAGAGTTCGTTCGTTAGCTCGCCGTGACGGGCAGCGAGATCGTCGAAGTTTCGGTCCAGTCGTGGAACAGGCGGGTTCCGTCGAGACGATGGTTCAAGTGTTGTCAGGATCTCGGCGAGCAAGGTTTCGCCTTGTAGCAAGGCATCCTGCAGAAAGCCGATCTGTGAGCTCTGCCGCCTAAAAAGGTCCGTCAGGATAGCCTGGAGGGACCCTATGTAGGTTTTGGCCTCGTCAGAAGTCACCTCGGGTAAGATGACCTCGTTCAGCACATCAAGTGCAGCCGCGAGGCTGTGTGTCGTTGGAATGAGTCTCATCCTGGTGGCGTTGCTTCACAACAGTATCAGAACTCGCCATGGTCAAGCATGGCCGTCTCAGTGCATAATTATCCGAAACCTGGGAAGCTGTTCGGGGCATTGCAGACCTCCGCTCCCCTTCACGTCTGCTCGACCTTCGGAATCCGGAGCCTAGTCTTCCGTGCATCGTAGAGAGTCTTGATGATGGCCCGATTTCAGAAAAATGATCCAGTGCTCGCAAAGTGGAACACCTTGATCTCTATAGAGACACGAGTCTCTGGGCTCAGTTGTACTATCCGACCGCTCGTTGACAACGACCTCTGGGATGAGTGCCGGCGACGATGTCGCAATCAAGCCAAGGAGCGAGGCACGTGTTGGCGTTCAACTATCTGAAACAGTCTGATGAATAACAAGCTGAGAAAGATTCAGTGTCTATCTATACACGCATCGATAGAATATGCACATAGCTCGCCTGCTGTAAGTGGAATAACTTGACTGATTGATTAGGCAAGGAAATCTATCTAGCGCGCCTGCGGATTTGTCATGTAATACCGCGGCGGAAATTATTCGGCAAACCTTCCTGATAGGGTTAGGGCAACACCTGCCAAGCTTGGAAAACCTTACAGCAGCAACTGTCTGCGAATACATGTGGTACGTAGAATGAGTGAGTGTAATGTCGTCCTAGATCGCATACCGTCATATCGCAAACTCGATGTTGGACTTGTACCGCCGGCAGCAGAATCAGACAGAGAAGCAAACCAAGCAGCTTTGTGGCACTAATACCAGCTTGGTAGAGCCCGAAAGATGCGCTTTCCGGGTACCGGAAGCTCTCTGACCCGCGGATAACACGAGCATCCGGTTGGCTTTACTCTTGGAGATCGGCATAGCCTTGCATTTACGGATACCAGGTGCAATAACATCTATATTGACCTAAAATGCTAGCTCGAGTCTCCCACTATCCGCGAACCCCGTACCCCAGGAATAGGAGTTGCATCTACCGCAGGCGTTCAATGCTTCATGACGCCTTCTGACCTATTTTTACGAGTACAAAACTCAGAAACGCACGCCCTATTGTGGATTCGCCGGCGTGTACAAATTGCCGTTCCTTCAGCTTCTTCAATGCTTCTAAACATGCAGCAAGGACGGGGAGGAATAACAAAGGACATGCACGATACAGGTGAGCAGGTCAAGGCAGCATGTTGGACTATTCAGCCTTCGTTGGATTGATCAAAAAGTGCAGGCTTCTGGGCACCCGCCCTCGACAAAGGAAATGTCTGTTCATGACACCACGGCCTGCAGCATGGAGAGGAAGTTGGGCAGTGACTTGCCAATTACAGGTTCTAAGAAGGATGTGCGTTGACCCAGAGACAACAAAGAATGCCACCGGAAGCGGCATCGTGAGGAATGCCATCGGTTACCCACACAACAAAGGACACCGAAATATGACCTGGTTCGATTACCACTATCCGAAGCCCCATGGCATCGATCTGTTTCACAAGACAAGACAGCCGCCAAAGCTAGGTCTGCCTTGACAGCGAACGCAAACCCTCGCACGTAGAGGGTGTCTTAAAAATCCCTTGTTCTACCCGCGACAGACTATGCCGCCATTCTAAGCAAAAACTGGTTCGTTTACAGAACTCCTATCTGCCTTCTCCAAGATGGCCCTTGGACACAGATACAAAACCCGACGACGTCCCGTCAATGGTATGCTTCTAATTCACCCATTCTACTGAACGGACAAGCCATATTAACAACGCCAGGGGTTCGCAAAAAGAGTGCACCGAAGAACGAAGACCTGGTATCCCCCAAAATTTCTCGGCCGCGTCGTATACACTCCTTCAATACAGCTACTATCCAAGACCGCCCTTCATCTCCTCAGGCGTTGACCGCCCGCTTAGTGACCAGAGCCGAGACTAGGAAACTCATTGTTGAACCCGAGCCCCCACAAGAACAACCACAGGGAGATTCACCATCCGCAATTATACCCGCTACTACTTCAGGAGAGCAGGCTGCCACTTCACAGATTCGGAAAGACCTAGAAGCAAAATATCATCCAGACAAGACGCAGCGACGACAAGACGTGCCAGTACTCAAGCTAACTACGCGAAACTTGAAGACGCTCCAAAGGCAACTGAATAGTCCATCTACCGAAATGAGCCCGTCCTCCGCCGCTAGAGGTGGTCAGCGAGGTGGCGGCAAGCGAGGTGGCAAGCGAGGTGGAAAGAGTGGCGCACGGACGACGAGGACCGGAGTCACTCCAGATCTGCCTGAAGAATGGACGGCAGAAACTACCACTACATGGATGTCCCCCGCTCGTTACCGTTATGGGGTACTCAATCAAGTCAACATTTTCATACAGCGCATGGCGCCTCCGGCGGATATCCAGTCCAAGCTGGCAGCTATCCTCAATCGTGAAATATCCAATGAAAGGATGAGTGAAATATCCAATATCGCTAAGCACATGTTGCAGGCGTTTGCTAGGGTCGTTCAAGCAAATCACCGAGAAGATGACTGGAATGAGGTTGTTATTTCAGCTCTCATGGCAATGGATACGAGTTCGGAATTTGGATTTGCGAGAAAGGCCGGTATAGTACTCTCTAACACTCTAACTGAGAACATGGTCCGCGTGTTAACTTTTGACCTAGATTTTAACCCGAACTTGAAGCCCAAGCTTCCGTCATTACTACCTGTGAACAACGAAGCTGACAACACCAGCGATAGGCCGACAAAGCGACGACGGGTCAAAACACCCTCCGGCTCATCTTCAGATACACCACGAACTGAAGCAATGGAATCGGCACTCGAAGAATCCGTCGTCGTTATCAAGACTCCTCGACCTGATTGCACTATTGGTCTTGCATATGATACGGTAGCTCACGCATTGTTGGACCATAGAATCGACCGGTTGCAGGTGAATAGCCTTCTGAGAAGATTGGAATCCGAACATATCCTTTACTCCAACCCCGTCGGGGATATGGCCCTCCTTCGATTTCCCACCCTAGTGATTGAAGGAAAGGCATATAGTACTGGGCAGAGTATTTTCGAAGCCGAGAATCAAGCTGCGGGGGCCGCGAGTTGCATGATCAACCTCTACCAACAGCTTACGGACGTCCACAATTGCTACGCGCCCAACTCTCCTCGCGAAAAGATCGCGCCTCTCGCCTTCTCCATAACGTTATGTGGGCCGACCATTGAAGTTTCGGTTCATTATACTGTTGTGGAGAACAATGTCACCGCATATCATATGAGTGTCTTGGGTTTGTACTGCGCAACTGTGCTCGAGCACCTGGAAACACTCGTTATGGTTTTAGAGCAAATCATGCGCTGGAACAAGGAGGACGTTTTGCCCGAGATAGCGAGTCAGTTGGCTGCGATTGCAAAGGGCCGGTAACTGGTCTGAAAAGCAGGCTCGTGCCGGCGAAGAGATGCTCCAGGTTACGTTGCATGTCCAGGAGGAATTCGACGCGAGGCTGAGCAACGAACCTTGGCGTGGATTGCATTAAAGCAGCAACACCTGCATGGTTGCCGGGTAACTTCCGTTTCCAAACAAAGCGCGTCACGGGCCTTGATCCTTAAAGTAAGATCTGACCAAGTGTATCAGCTTTGAGAACGCCTTTAGCAAACAGTTATTGAAAGCTCCTGATAGATTGACATCACGTAACAATGCGCATGACTCGTGCAGCCCTGCGAGCCCAGGCTCAAGAGGAAGCGCAGCTCATTTACGAAGATGCTGACGCGAATGCGAATCATTCGCTACAGGATGATTGCGCCGACGCCAACGCGGACCAGGATCTTGTTCGGCCCCCATTGAAAGACATCACCACCGAGATCAACCCTTCGACCACCGAAGACCCCTTCACCGACGAACAGGCTGAGCCCATGCTGAAAGCTAAGAGCAGGAGGAAAGGACGCAAAACAAAGGATGACGAGGTGGGAGAAGAGTCTGGCACGGGAGAATTGGACGAGTCGCAGGAGCTGCAGCCCGAGGACGCGAATGATAGCCACCAGAGTCAATCATCTGAAGCCAGAGACAGTATACAGGACACGCGACCGGCTGGTTCCGTCGAACAAGTTACTGTCCACCACGAAATAACAGTAGTGACGGTAGACGCGACTCTGGAAGAGCAAGGGGTGACCGAGTCAACTTTTACCCCACAACGCAGCCACACCAGTCTTCCAAAGACGCCCAAGTTCGATCCAACAGTGCATAAAGCCATGGATGAGGTCACGTCACCTGCTCCAGACACTATAGAAGATTCATTTGTGGAGAACATCACGTCGAGGACCCCCGGCACGTTGCATACTCTTTTGAAGGAGAGAAAGTCTTCAGAATCCTTCGCCGACCGGGTCAGCGCACGAACACCACGAATCGAAGACTCTGTCGAAGCAATTGATGCTCTGGAAGATGCGATTGAGAAAATTTCAGAGACCTTGCCTGCCTTGGACGAACTCAAGATCGAATCTCCAGTCAAACCGCGAAAGTCCACACCAGTCCGCCTCAATCTTCACGCGGGCACACCTGCTGTAGACCCTCAGAAAAAGTTGACTGGTCGGCAACCAGCAAACCCGTGTCGGCGCCCTCCTCAGCATGCTGGAGTAGGTGGTGCATCTTCGACGCGCGCGAAATTGACCGCTGCCCGTGGATCTTCTATCAATGCAACAACCAAGGTAACTGCCGCCGCAAAGCCGACCAAACGACCCGTCGTCGATAGCCACAAGTCCAGAGTGTCTTCGAGCCAGAGTGCAGCACCGCCGCTTTCGTTCTCTAGTTCCCCTGTTAAGAACCTCGCGAACACGACCAAGAAACAGCCAGCTACTGGCCCGCTGTCGACCAGCAAGCCCGGATTCGTACCCTCCAAATCTACCAAGTCTCCCACGAAGCCGAAGTTTAGCTTACCAGGGGAAGCGGTTGCAGCTAAACTCAAGGCCCAGAGAGAAGAGCGGATGAAGCGTGAGGAAGAAGCTGCCAATGAGAAAAAGTCTTTCAAGGCGAGACCGGTGCCTGCTAAGATATCGCGTCCGAGTGTTGTCCCGCGAGAGAACAAGGCCAGCCAAGCAAGGATGAGCATTTACGCCACTGGATTAAACAAGGAGAATGTTGAACCTAAACCGGGTATAGCAATCCAGCCAAAACCACGCCCAACATCGCTGGGTCCAAAATCAAAAGCGTCGGAGGTGGCAAACCCGAAAGCCAGCGTCCGTCGCACAACCACCTCCGTCAATCCTCGAGCCTCAATTGCCCAGTTGGCGAATGGCCAGAAGTCCATGGTGACCAAAGAAGATGTCGTCCAACAAAAGGTTAAGGGCAAGGAGGTCTTTGAACGGTCGAAAGCCGAAATGGAACGTATAGAGAAGGAGAGGCGCGAAAAGGAAGAGGCCGCACGCAAGGCCAGAGCGGAGGCGGCAGAGAGAGGTAGACAGGCGAGTCGTGAGTGGGCAGAAAAGCAGAAGAAGAAAATCGCCGCTAAGATCCTGGCAGCAAAAGAGAAGGAGAAGGTGGGTGGTGTTGGGAACCCGGCGACTCAAGGACAGATCAGTGCTGTGGCGCCTGCTTCATGATACTCTTCTGTGTCTTTCCTGTCTGAAGGTTTGTGGAGATACATTTTCCTGGTGTGAGATGTGTTCCTTCGGCTCAAAGGTCTTGTTCTTCAGCGCAGGAGTTGGTAAGGACAAAACCAGTCTCATGTTTGGGCATGAAAGGGCAGCAAAATCATTCCGGCAGCCAATGATTTCGGTGTCATAGGTGTGATAGGTGTCTGAGGCACAGTGTCAAGCGAGCCGTAGAGTTATGCCCATACCTCATTCATTGAATTTAGCGTTTTATCGATTATGTTCTGCATCGTCTTCTATAGCGCGCAACAAGGATACCATGTCCAGGGTATCAAGCAATTCGCTTCGTCCTGTACCGATCCGCCCAGATTCAAACCAAAGCACACGCACACACTTGGTCCCTCCTCCGAATGAAACACATTTATTCGTGGCCGGATACGATTTCCTCTTCACCCGCCATCTTCCGTCTTGGGCTGTACAGGTATTCTGACCAACGGTACCGGCAGGTCTCGTTCCTGCGATGTCTTTGGATTTCCTACCACATCTCCCCCTGCTCCTCCATCCACATTGCCGCCGTCCGGGTCATCAGGTGCACCGGCGGTGGGAGGCGAATGCGACTGCGGCACCGGCACCTTCATCGCCGCCATCCCGATGACCTGGAGCACGTTTTCCCAGTTCGCCAGCACCAGCGCCACGGCCTGCGCGCCGTCTCGCAAGCTCCCCAGCTTCGTCTCCAGCTGCTCCAGCTGCGCCGTGAGGTGCGCGCTCAGCTCGCGCAGTTGTCGCAGGTTCTCCAGCTCGGCGCGCTTGCTGGCGATCCGGGCCTGCAGCTGGGATTGCGCAGGTGTCTGTGCGCTGGATCGTAGTGTCGAGGATGTGTTGCTGCCGCCGCCGGCGCCGGAGGAGGTGGAGGGGTACATGTCCATGTGACGGGGGTGGTAGGACATTTTTGGACGGGAGTTGGGTTCTGTGGCGGGGAGGAAGGGTTGTGCACACACAGAAAGAGGGGGAGACGGAGAGGTCGGATCCTAGGATATTCGGTCTCGAGGTGAGGTCGTGGGGTGTATGTCGTGTATTATTTGCAATTCTCGTTCCGCCTTGAACACCAGGGCATGCAGTTGTTGAACTCGTAAGTCCTGATTGACGGCGATACGACTCCCATATTACGGAATGTCCCCCATATTCACGAAAACGCGTCTTCCATTGGACGTCATCGGTGCCAAGTCGGGGACTAGACCAAAAGAGGCACGTTGTTGACGCCGCCGTTTTCGGTTATCCCGACCACAAACCCCCAAATACCCTTGGACAACAGCAGCCCTTGCCCTTGACCTCCCAAATCTATCGCCTATGCTACATTGCTACGTACAGAGGATGCTGTTTCTGCTGGCCTTCCAGCCCTAGACTGAACTCGAAGATCCAAGACTGATTGAATCATTCAAGAAACGCGAGAAGATAACCCAACGGCACATGATATGACCACGACCTGCCATGGCGAAGCTCAATGATCCCCCCCTTCCACCCACAGAAAGCTTTGAATCCCGTAAGTCTACCTCCTTTGCAGAAGTCTCAAACTCTTCGCTATTCAGTGCTGGCGCACGCTGACGAACGGACCTATGCAGTGAAACGCCGCTTCATTCGTCAAAACCGCGAAATCGCCCGTGTCAATTCGACGCAGTCGCAACGCATCCGTAATCTCGAGACCGAGATCTCCCGCCTCGTGGCCGAGAATGTATCGTTGAGAGAACAGGCGATCGCCGCGCAGGCGGAAGCGGAACGATGGCGCGCAACTAGTTCCGTCAACGCAGAGATTCTCGACCTGAGGGACCGCTTGAACAAGAAAGTCGAGGAAGTGGCCGAGATGCTGGTCGAGATGGGTAACATACCCGAAAAGGCGGCACGGAAAGGAAGGCGGAAAAGCAGGCTTGTCAGGACGACGATGAGTAGTGCGACGGAACAAGAGTGGAGGAATCGGCTGTCGACCAGAGAAGCATTCGCTCAGGAGAGGGCAGATCTGTACGATGGGCGATTACCCTCTATCCACGAAGACAAACTTTATCCGCGAAGAACGCTGGAGACCTCTGAATTATTAGCCCTGCGGGAAGAGGCTGCTCTCCAACAAGCGGCAGAGTCGCCAGAGATCGGACCTCCTCCAGTCGTGCACTTTGACGTCCCCTCCGAACCCCCCGAAGTGGATGCTGCACGGATGTCAGAGGATGAGAATGCTGGGGAGGAAGTCATGCAGTTACCGTCACTTCTGGAAAGGAGGCGGAAACGTCGAACGAGCGCCCTAATTCACGACCTACCGACTGAAGAAACCCCTGTCCCGGATGAGCAGCCAATAAAGCCGAGCCAGCAGTTACTGAAATCAGGCGCCAAACGGAAATTGGATGTCTCTGAGCTCGACGAGCCTGTTCTTCAACACCCGTCGAACGAGAATGACGACTTTGTCTATCAACGTCGGCAAGAGATCTGGAGCAACGCTACCGTCAACAGCAAAAAGGCGTCTAGATTTACGAGACCGCCAGGGCGAGAAAGTGGGGATCCGATAGATCTTACGAAGCAATTAAGCCCTCAGAAAGCCGCGGTTGCAACCAGGAAGATCCTCGCACCCAAGAGTACAAATTCCCCTGCGAAGAGAAGGGTGCAAGTGCCGGAAAAGCTCAAAGACGACCGAGATCTGCAGGTAAACCACACAATTGTCAAACCGACACGGCGAAAAGAGTCTCAAGCTCGTGTGGTTATTGACAGCCTTGTCAGTGGTTCGAATGATCACGGCGAAGAGAAGGACATTCCGCCAAAGACTCCAGCTGCAGAAGCCGCTGATATTCTCTCGCCTGTGTCCACAGAGCCATCTTCCCGCACAGCACACCAAACGAAAGAAGCGGCAGTTCTGAACTCGGTGGAGGACGTGCTTAATGGGAGCATAGGAAGGGGATCTCGTCGGCCGAGACCACAAATCAGCTATGCCGAGCCTAACCTGAGAGATAAGATGCGAAGGCCTGGCAAGGGGTTAGTGGGAGCTATAGAGGGCATTGAGAAGCAAAAAGAAAACCCTTCGAACAACAGAGGCACGAGTGTGGAACGGGCGAAATCAGAAGGCGCCAAAGTCAAGCAGGAGGGCGAAATCCATCACGAGGATGACAGATGGAACGATTTAGCAATGTCGACCTCGACTGCTTGTAAGAAGGATGAACCAATCAGCCCTTTGAGGGGCAAAGAGAAGAAGGGAAAGGAAGATGATGAGACTAGGAAGTCGGGCAAACAATTGAAACGCAACACTGCGGACGAGCTTGAGAGTGCAGTGGACCGATTGAGTATTTTCGACCCGCCACTCTCGTCACCAGCCGATGACTCGAAAGAAATGCAGACAGACGCGGCTGACCACAGATCATCAAAAAGTTCTGCTGGGGCGAGACGAAAGCCGTTGTCGAGCGCGACAACTACAACTAGAAGGCATTCTATGCAGCCTTCTTCAGGTGACCCGGCTAATCTCCCTTCTGCTCCTCGCCATCTCTCGTCAGGATCCACAAAGTCCGACGCAAATGTCCCATCTTCACGACCGAGCTCTGCGGCAAGTCTGCGTGGAGACGCAACGTCCAGCGGTAGAACTTCCGCGACAAAGGACTTCAGGCGCTCGCACAGCATAAGTTCCAGCCTCAAAGAGAAAGAGGCGGCATCTTCTGGTGGCGGAACGGGACTCAATGAGAGTTCCAGGGAGGAAAGAGCATTGAACAGGCGGCGTAGTATGATGGTATAGCGACCTTGATGGCGATGGCCGGCGTGGCGGCGGGTCTGTATGTGACCCAGGACTTTTCTTTGGCGACCTCGATGTCGAGTTGTTGGGTGTTTTCCTTTTTGTTCTAGGAGTTGGATAGCGTGAATGACCCGCAAGGGAGAGAGATCCCGACCTCTCCCATTATTAGAATGAACTGCATTGTGTGAATGCAGCAGAGGTGTTCTCTCTTCCTGCCAGGTTCTCGATCGATGTCCCTTGTTCCTCAGAACATGCCGCACCAATTACTGACGTTTTCTGATTATCACCACCACTCGCGACCTCATCCATGCCCGTTCATGCCCTCCTTGTCGTCACCGTCACCGTCACCGTCACCGTAATCCACGTTCACCGACATGGCCATGATGACCCGCTCCAGCCGATCCGCGTATTGTTTCATCTCCCTCCTCCTCGCCCGCCTCTCCTGCTCCATCTTCTGCACCTTGTCCGCCAGCACCTTGATGTCTTCTGCCTGCTGCGCCGCACCCGTGCCGATCCCCGGTAACCGCGCAATCAGCATCTCGATCTGCTGGCCCTTGAGGACCAGGTCCTCGGCCAACTCGCGCTGCGCGTTCGCGAACGTCCGATCCGCCACCGGGTGCAGGGGGAACGGCGCGCGCTCTGTGTCCTCGGGTCCCGGATTGACGATCGCGGCGGGCGGTTGTTGTTGTTGTGCGGAAGCAGCCTCGCTGGCGCCAGCGGCTGCGGGGCTCGTTGCAGCACCACCACCTGCGGTTTGGGATATTTGGGGCCTTCTATTCCCTCCTGTTCGGGCGACGGCGAGGCCTGGCGGCGGGTTTGTGAACGGGTCGCTGGGGTCCGGGTCCGGTGCGACCAGCGGGTGTCGTTGTGAGAGGTAGCTCAGCGTGGCGAAGAATTGGGTCAGCAGCTGGTCGTAGCAGGTCTGCAGCTGCGTGAGGATGTCGTTGGACATGGTGAACGGGGCGCGAGGTTATGAGGTATGGGTGGTCTTGGAATTTGTGTGTAGACCTCGTAACAGTGCGCATTACATTGGAGAGGGAGGGTTTGGACGGTTATTTTGCGGCAGAGGAGTTGGTTGGCTGATACACCTTGACTGGCGGCTCAAGATACGGTAAATTCACGCCGAGCTCACCGCGACACTCACCCGACCTGCGTCGCTTTCTTAAACACCGCTCACCTCCCACTCACCTCCTACTTACCTTTCTACTACTTACCTTTACTTACCTTACCCACATAAAACCCGCCGCGTGGTGATTGGCGAAATGCGTATACTGTCTCGAGGCAGTTTTTCGGCCATCTGTGATTACGTAAAATGCTCCGCCCCAGGACTTGCCACTCCGGTGGCTGCGGTTTTCCGTATTATGAGCCCAAGCCGTATCTGGTCAAAGCCCCCCAACCAGGCATCCTTCGCCGCTTTATTGAGGTAAGGAAGAAGTCATTTCATTCCACAATTCCATCCGCATTCCTATTTTACTGTATGAACATAGGCACCTAGTAGTCTTTTATATATCATAATGCCGCTATCATTCAAAGCTCCTTGCAAACATGAGCGTGACCATTTACCCACCCATCCCGTCAACAAATATAGGTCCAGTTGTTGGGACATGGAGGCAAGTTCGTTCCCTGTGCACTGCATACCTTGGGACGCGACCCGCCCCCGGGCTATGGAGAGATGCCTCGATTCCATACCCAGTCAGGGTGGCCTCTTACTATCAATTCTAATGTTGTCCGTTGACGTTGACGGCACTTCCTATCTAGGCGGTCCCGTTGGCATCTGGAAATCGGAGCCTCGGACTTCTTGATTTGGCAACCTAACGACATGCCCACGATGGCAAACCCGCCGAAGCTCGTTTCATTCAATTGTGACAAACATTTGGGACGACAAACTGCTTTTGATAGACTTTGCTGCAAATTTGTTAACTACTAGTACACTTAGCCCTACAGACTCGTATACTATACTTTTCATCAGCCTCGTCTCCGTCCAGCTTACTGGTCTTTCATCGACATCAATTCTATTTCCTGTTATTATCTTGATCGAATCTCGCTTCAGTCTGACATCGGCAACTGCAGACAACATGGGTTCGATCGTGATCGCCTCTAGAGGAAAATCAGAGCAGTATTCAGACCCCGACCACAAGCTGGTCAACGGAGAGACCAACAGACAAAAAGTATCGAAAACGAGCAGTTCGAGTCGACTAAGCACTGAAGAAGAGCTTGTGTTGAAGCGCTTTAGAGTTCTCATCGCCGACCTATGCCAGCAATTCAAAGGCGGTCACCCAGGGTGTGTTGATCTTACAGTGGCTTCATTGTACTTTCGGTGCTAATATATTCCTATCAGCGGTGCCATGGGTATGGCCGCAATAGGTGTTGCTTTGTGGAAATATGTGATGCGATATGCGCCTCACACTCCAAATTGGGTCAACAGAGACAGATTCGTGCTATCCAACGGGCACACTTGTCTATTTCAGTATAGTTTTTTACACTTGACCGGATACCGAGCTATGACCTTTGAACAACTCAAGTCCTACCACTCAGATCGGGTAGATGCTCTTTGCCCAGGGCATCCCGAAATTGAACATGAAGGTATCGAGGTCACTACTGGTTAGTGGTTGTTTTCAAGCCGTACGAGCGCCACTGATCTGTCGTTTAGGTCCACTGGGTCAAGGAATCGCGAATGCTGTGGGGCTTGCCATGGCCTCTAAACACCTAGCAGCCAAGTTTAACAGACCAGGCTTCGATGTCGTATCTGACCATGTCTGGTGCATGGTTGGAGACGCCTGTCTCCAGGAAGGAGTCGGGCTCGAGGCCATCTCATTCGCCGGTCACATGCGCTTGAACAACTTGACCGTGATATACGACAACAATCAAATCACCTGTGATGGTGCCGTTAGTCTAACCAACACTGAAGACATAAACACCAAGATGAGAGCCTGTGGCTGGAATGTCATCGAGATTTCAGACGGATGTTGGGACGTTGGAGGCATTGTGGAGGCGCTCAAGGCTTCTCGAGATTCACCGCTGCCAACATTCGTCAATTGCCATACTGTCATTGGGGTCGACACTGCCGTGGCTGGGGATGCCGTGGCTCATGGTGCGGCTTTCGGACCAGAGACTGTTGCTTCTCTCAAAAGACTTTACGGTTTCGACCCAGAACAGCATTATGTCATTCCAGATGCAGTCCGAGACTTCTTCCGTGATCTCCCATCTCGTGGTCAGTCTTGGGTGTCTGAATGGAATCAACTGCTGCAACGTTATGCCCATGCTCACCCAGGCCTTGTAGATGAATATGTCCGACGCATGGAGGGGAACTTACCGGCTGAGTGGGAGTCGCTCATTCCACATGAATTTCCTGCTCAGGCTACTCCGACGCGCGCCGCATCTGGTCTAGTATTCAATCCCGTGGCGGAGAAAGTTGACCAATTCATCGTCGGAACGGCTGATCTGTCTCCATCTGTATACATGAGTTGGAAGAACAAAGAGGATTTTGAGCCACCATATCTGGGGACAGGGAGTTACTCTGGACGCTTCGTCCATTACGGCGTCAGGGAGCACGCAATGGCAGCAGTTTCAAATGGGTTAGCGGCATATCACCCTGGGATGTTCATTCCCGTGACGTCCAGGTAAGAGGATCGTCATTGTTTGCATCTACCTGACACTATACTTACCACGTGTAGCTTCTTCATGTTCTATCTGTATGCAGCCCCAGCCGTCCGCATGGGCTCACTGCAGCATCTACAAGTAATCCACGCAGCCACCCACGATTCTATCGGTATGGGTGAGGACGGTCCTACGCATCAACCGATCGAGCTTGCTGCCCTTTATCGGACAATGCCCAATTTCCTGTATATTCGGCCCGGTGATAGCGAAGAGACAGCAGGTGCCTGGATAGAAGCAATCAAAGCAAGACATATGTCTTCTCTTATCTCCACATCTCGGCACGCTCTTCCGCAATTGACCGGGTTGACGAACCGAACACAAGTAGCAAAAGGGGCATATGTTCTGGAAGAAGTCACCGAAACAGCGGACCTTACCTTGATTGGCGCCGGTGCTGAGCTCAACCTCGCCGTCAACGTTGCGATCGAACTGCGGAAGTCCCACGGGCTGAAAGTCCGCACTGTCTCCTTCCCTTGCCAGCGCCTTTTCGATGCACAACCCAGAGAATACCAACGCCAAGTCCTTCGAAGGCAAAGTGGTGTCCCGATCGTGGCTATCGAAGCCTATGCCGCCAATGGATGGGAGCGCTACGCAAATGCAGCTGTGTGCATGAGTAAGCAACGGTTTGGCAAGTCATTGCCAGGACCAAAAGCATACGAGTTCTTTGGTTTTGATGTTCCCTCTATGGTGAGCAGGATCAAAGGCTACCTGGAGGACCTCAAGTTCGACTCAGACCTGAGGCATGACTTTGTAGAATTGACATTTGTTGGAAAAGAGACATGAGAGGGGGGCATGGTTTGCACTCTGAGGCGATTTGGTGGATGCGATCTTTTTTAAGGATGCTGAATGAATATCTGTGGTATATCTATCAAGTAGACACTATCTAGAGGAGCTACGGTATCTAACAATCACGAATTCCCAAGATTGTTATGATCAGCATCAACAAAGATTCCAGAAATATTTTTCTCAAGGGATTAAAATGCTTACCACCGTAGGTGTTTCCTTGATGAATCAGACACCAATCAATGCTGACACTCGGGAGACGGGCAAGCAAAGCAAAATAGCCTACACCTGCCTTTTTTGTCGGTAGAGAGAGCGTCTGACTTCCCAATCGGGTGGAAAGAGGCTAAACCCTTCGAAGCCGAGCCGGGACATATTACGTCGGCACTACGCCTTTCACGTAGTTGGCCGCTGACGAACCTGTTCAAACCAAAAACAAAAAGAAAAAAAGGGTTGTCCATTACGCAAGCGCCGATCTGAGATCTGAATTCTTTGGATTTGATGGCAAGTCCCACACTTTAGCAAACCAGCGTGGCAATACACTTTGAGATAAAAGCAATCGGCATTGAATCTACTGTGTTCAATCGCCTGTCGTGGCCGAGAATCGCATCTTCCAATACACTATAAGCCCTTCGTGTGAGCAGGTTCGCCAGAGACGACAGAAACAATAGCCCACCTCTTTATACACCCAAAAAGCCATGGCTCCGGATGCCGTCACCCTAGCCTCGGGCCACCAAATGCCCCTGGTCGGCTTTGGCTTGTGGAAAGTGCCAGCCGACAAGGCTGCCGATACTGTGTACAACGTAAGTTTCAAATCTCTCAATACATCCTTCCCAAAGCCTGGATTGATTACTTGTTTGGTCGGTTTTCCTTGGGACCTGACAAAGCTCACCGTGGTCAGGCCATCAAAGTTGGATATCGACTTTTCGATGGTGCATATGATTATCAGAACGAAAAGGAGGCTGGCGAAGGAATTCGTCGCGCCATCAGCGAAGGTCTCGTTCGACGCGAGGACATATTCGTGACGACCAAGCTCTGGAACAACTACCACCAGAGAGATCATGCACTAGCCATGGCCAAGGCACAGAACGAAGCGTGGGGCCTTGGATATATCGATCTATATCTGATTCATTTCCCGGTTGCGCTCAAGTATATTGAGCCTGAGAAGCTGAGATATCCTGTAAGTCGTCATGGTGGTCAGAGGTAAAAGCCTCACAAGCCTGTCTTAATTCAACTGACGTCCAAATCAAGGGTTGGTGGATGGATCCCGAACACAAGGTGATCGAAACTGCCAAAGTGCCAGTCCAGGAAACCTGGCAAGCATTAGAAGAAGTCGTCGACCAGGGCATCGCCCGGTCCATTGGAATCTCCAACGCACAGGCCCAACTCCTCTACGATATCCAAACATACGCACGCCACCCGATCTCTTCGCTCCAGATCGAACACCACCCATACCTCGTCCAGCGGGAACTCGTGGAGCTCGCCCAGGAGGAGAAGATCGTCATCACAGCATACTCGTCATTCGGACCGCAGAGTTTCCTGGAACTCCCTCCGGCATTCCGGGCGCGGGCCAAGGACACGCCGCTCCTCTTCGACGCCGAGGTGGTCAAGAAGGCCGCCGACCGGGTAAGCAAGACGCCGGCACAGGTCCTGCTACGATGGGCAACGCAGCGGAACATTGCCGTCATCCCCAAGTCGAATAACGTGGACCGGCTGCAACAGAACTTGGACGTGGGAGCTGGGAGCTTCGACTTGACCGGGGAGGAGATCGAGGCGATTAGTGCGCTGGACCGCGGCTTGAGGTTCAATGATCCGGGCTTTTACCTGCACAAGCCATTGCGCATTTTCGCATAACCATACACACATACACACATGTACCCACACATAGCTCACAGTGAAGGGATCAGTTGATATGCCCATTTTTCTGATTTGTCTCGGCTCCTGCTGTGGATTTCAACGGAGGGGGGGAAGGAGAAGATTATTAGCAACAGATGAAAGATTGTTGTCTCCAAGTCTTTTTATCTAGGTCCTAATTTGAAAGGGCGTATCTTTTACACATCTATATAGTCCCTCTTAGACGTTGACAAATATAAAATGAGCAACCCATCATTTGGCCTCTTCCCCCCCTTCCCCCCCTTCCCCCCATCAAAATCCATCTTATCCCCCTTTCTTTTCTTTTTCTTTTCATACCTGAATATCCTGGTCGTCCACTATCTGGACTTTAATGCTCCTTTTCGTCCGATCGGCCGACAATTCCAGAGCCTCGACAGCCTGTTCCAGTGGGAATCTGTGTGTCACCAACGAGTCGAGGTTCAGTACTTGGCTGTTTGCCAGGGCGTTGATGCCGGCCGGCCACGTATCGTTGTACCGGTTGATGAATTTGAGTTGGATTTCTGCCAAGCTGAGGTGCATAAAGGGGAGATTGTTCATGACGCTCCGACCGACCCCGACGACCATGACGACGCCGGCTCGTCGACAGGTGTACGCGGCTGTGACCACGCTGGACTCGATGCCCGTGCACTCGAGTACCGTTGAGGGTGCGTAGTATTCGTTGATGTCGGGAATACCCTTTTCGACGTCGCGGCCGCCTGCACATCCGAAGAGGAGCCTTATCTCCTCAGACGCCTGTAGGGGGCTCTTGGAAGTATGGACGTGGTACGTTTGGCATCCTGGAACAAATTGCTTCGCGAACTCCAACCGCGACTCGTCTACGTCCGTGATCACCAGAGGCCAGGCGCCAGATGCTCTTGCGGCGGCCAAGGCGATCAGACCGATCGGGCCAGCACCACAAACCAAGGCTGGCTGGCCTATGCCTATGGACCCCTTACACTGTCGTATGGCGTGCAGGATGACCGACAACGGCTCCAAGAGAGCACCTTGTGCAAACGTCATGCTGTCAGGCATCTTGTGACAATAGCGAGCCTCGTGTGTCAAGAACCGCCTGATTGTGCCACCGTGGCACACTCCCGAAAATGCTACCTTCTCGCACAAGTTGTACTTGCCCGAGGTGCACAAGAAGCATGTCTGACACGGCACCTGGGGCTCGATGGCTATCCTGTCTCCGGGTTTGAGATGTGTCACCGCCGACCCAACCTCGAGCACGACACCGGATGCTTCGTGGCCCAGGATGTGCGCGTGATCGACGATTAGAGGGCCAATCGCTCCTCTGTGCCACAGATGAAGATCTGAGCCGCAAACACCCGTGGCACGAACATGAATTAGGACTTCACTTGCTGATGGCTTCGGTATCGAGCTTTCAGCGAGATGGACGCTGTGTTCTGGTGTAACGTATAGCGAAGGGTTCTTGTACCGAGTAAATATGGAAGCCGGTTGGTCAAGATTTGAAGCGTCGACGTCTCCATTGGCAACTTCGACCTGACTGACTATGGCCTGTTTAACAACCGGAATGTTACCGTTCGCTCGGTGAGAGCCGGTGAGGGTCGCTGAAGGTGCCATGGGCTCTTTTGTTTCAGATATTTTGGAATGAAGGGATGCAAACGATTCTTTCGATTAGCAACTTTGTGAAACCGGTGTAGTGAAATGGCAAAGTCTAGACACTGGAGAGGGAAAGGGCATTTCTGCCGGTACAGATCCAATCCGGCCGAGACATGGCTACTAGCAGAAGATAAGGCTGCCCGGAGCTGCTTGGATCACATGTACCATCTCGAGCGTCCCGTGGAGAGGGTGAATGGATGATTTGTGCATATCAGATCTTGTGGCGTGGGCCATCGCGCGAGAGGAGTCGGCGGACAGGTCGGGGGGGATTGAGTGCGCGATGGGCAGTTCTGGGCCATCCGGATGGTGGGGCTACTGAGGTGCCCGCTTAGCTCTACGTAGAGCCTAAAGGGAAGCTTGAGAAGCGCTTCGGATTGCTGTTTCAGGCATGGTTAAGCATTCAGCACCTGCCGCTACAGGGGGCAACGTCCCTGTTCGCCACGCCGCGGGGCTCCTTGGGCTTCTCCACGGTCCCCCAAACCTTTACTGGCCCTCAAGAGCAAGAAGCGACTATCCCCACCACGAACAACATTTGGAGGCACGACTTTCTACTTTGGCAACTTCTTCATCGTCGCCCTTGTGCAGCCGCTTGCGATCCCCATGCAGCCATGCAGGAAGAATCTGGAGCATTCCCTCCTAGGCGACGCGTGCGGTCAGGTTGCTTGACCTGTCGAGGTCGGCGGCGAAAGTGCGACGAGGGAAAGCCAGTCTGCCGGAATTGCACAACCAAAAACCTGACGTGCCGCTACGGTCTAAACATCACGTTTGTCGACTCTCGAAGGCGCGCGTCGACACAAGCAAAACCGTTGTCGACTGACAATATTATCGCCCAGAATGAATCTACACCACGACGCCAAACATCCGGTACCGGCGTCTCACGTCCCCGTGGAACCCGACCACCCTTGAGGACGACCAGTACACTTCAACATCAACAGAATGCGTCCGAGTCATCCTCGGATAGCCAAGGAATCCAGAATCAAAATGGAAGTATATCGGAGCCATTATCGGACAGGGGAGTAATCCAATACCAAAATACAATTGAGCCAACGTCACGGCACTCGGCCATTCAGCCAGAATTTCCACTCCCAGCATCACCGCAGACTTCTCGAACCCCGTTTCCAGAAGACTTTGACTCATTTGGCTCGATTGAAACGCCGTTCCCTCAACCGTCATCGCTTTCTGTCCCAGATGATTCCCGAGACTCCACTTTGGAACGGTTATTCCCCCGTTCTGACATTGCCAACTCGGAAGCCATCCTCGATGAGGAGGATGAACAAGGTGTCATAGAGCTTTTCACTTTTTTCCGGTATCAGATTGCACCGCGGCTGGATCTGGGTGTGGGAGAGGCATATTTCGGCATCGATGCACTGCTGAAGGCCAAAACATGTGGTGCCTTGTGTAAGAGTATCCTGGCATTGTCTAGCTGCCAAAGGCATCTTTCGCAGGGCATTCATCCAGAAGCTGATGATGCAAGATCTGCCGAGTATGCCCTGAAGGCGACACTATCGGTTGCCAACGCGGGGGACGAGGATAGGGTGACGGCTCTGATTCTGCTAACATTAAGAGACATGATCCTAAATCCTCCTGGAAGCTGGAGCAATCTTGCACTGGCCCTACAGCAGGACTTGAATGTCCGATCGGACAGTCTGCAAGAAGGACAGTGGCAGGTTATGGCACGCCTCGTCATCGCAGCAAGACTCACGGCTTCTATCTCGACAAATCGAGTTGATCTTTCCTTCGTTGTTGAAGGTGCCAGAACAGTCTTGCCAGGGCAGACGTTGACCAACAAACAACAGCTTCACCAAGCATTCTCTAACCTAGCGCGCGCATTGATGATACCCGATAATACCTTCGATACCGGACAGCGAACAAGGTTGCCCGTGGCTGCCGTCTGGCAGTCGTGCTGGAGTGACTGTGAATTGTGGTACTTTGCGAGAAATGAAGAAATGCAACAAGTTTTTGAAGTTGACAACTCGGACTCTGTGACTGCAGGCAGCTCAACCAGTCCACCATTTCCAATCATTATCTTCAGTAATTCTTGCGCTCTGATGGCGAATTTCGCTCACCATCTGACTGCAATCCATTTGCTGCATCACAAACCCCGGCTGATCAGGCCCATTGCGGGATCTGGATGGTCAGTATCGCCCGCATGGCACGCTCAGAGACTCGTCGGCACCATTTCTGCTTTCAATGAAGCCGAGATCTTTGACCCTCTTGTGGTTGCCGGTCTGATATATGGGGCCAGAAAACTAAGCCACCCGTCTCAATTGGCTGTGGTGGCAAACATACTGAGAAAAGCGGCACAGACGACCGGGATGCAGCTGCAGCAAGAGATTGAAAAAACTCAATATGCTCATGGCAAAACGACCGGCTGATGGAGTGTCAGTCGTATGATGAATATTGTCCCCATTACCAGCGGTAATATATGCAAATACTGGACTAGGTCCCAAAAATGGCTCGAGCACGTGGTATCGGGCTGCTTCAATCCCTAGTCAATTTCGTCAAGAGTAACTATGCTCCACATTGAGGAATACTTGGGAATAAAGCCAAGCAGATTCTGGTCTTGTGGTTGTGCGTATGGAGGATATACGTGTCGAGCTGTATGGAAACAGCCAGTAGCCGAGGAATCAGTATAGCATCAAGAGCGCAATCACGGCAGAATACCGCCATGAAGCGAAATCCGAGGCCGAAGGAATTTCATATGAGCCTGTAAGCTTAACGGAGGTGTATACTGGTTTAGGAAATCGTAGCCTCCGCGTGCCCTTTCGGCCATTGGCCATGCGGGGACAACCACCGAAAAACCTGGTTGCATTCAAATTATGTCTTTCCAAATGCGGCAAGAGGAAGCACCCCGCTGAACCCCAGAAACCAGCCCTCGTCGCGTGCTCCCCGCCTTTTAACCCCCTTACCATGGGTGCTAGAGTCTAGTCCACGTTCTAGAAAAGTCATATATAGTGTCTGACAGTCATCCCCATCATGAAGTTGTTGTTGTTGTTGTCGTTGTTGTTGTTGTCGCAGCCGAGCTTCACGCACCAACATTGATAGTTCACCCAGGATTTTTCAAATCAATCAATTTTTTGCCACTCCCCATCATGGAAAATCCCAATATTTCTCAGCTCGAGGGCGACCACGAGCGACAGTCCAACGAGGCGCTCCCAAAGGAGAAGCTCAAGATCGACCATCTCGAGGTCATGGCCGACGAGCAGCTCGGTCATCTGGCCAATCAAGAAGACCACGAATTGGGTGTCTGGCAGTCCTTCAAAGCCTACCCTGGAGCCTGTATGTGGTGTGTCTATGCCTGCTGGACCATCGTCCTGGCCGCATTCGAACTCCAAGCGGCAGGTTCGGTGCTTGGGATTCCTCAGTTTCGGAAAGACTTTGGGTCATACTTCGAAGGCAACTATGTCCTGCCCACGGAATGGCAGTCGGCCTTCAATGCTGCCCCCGTCGCGTCCGCCATTGTTGGGGGTCTTGGTGGCGCAGCCATCGCGGACATTGTCGGACGCAAGTATACTCTTATATGCGCGTTGGCAGTCAGCTTTGCAGCAATCAGCGTCGAATTCTCCTCGACCACCAATCCCGTCTTCTTCGGCGGCAAATTCTTGAACGGGTTTGCGGTTGGCACTATTCAGGCGGTCATGACGACTTATATTGGAGAGGTGGGTAGAGCAACATCGCAGTCGCTCTTGTTTGTTCCCCTTGCTAACCCATCTCTCAGATTGCACCTCATGCCTGGAGAGGTATCTTCACTGTTGGAATTGGAATTGCTTTCGGCGTACGTACTACTTACTACTACTTTCCCGCTCCTACATGGGTTATCCACGGACTCGACCCTCCCCAAGAATATTTGAAAAGTCTTGAGAGGCAAAAACGCTGACATCCTGCCTGTGGTAGATTGGTCCTCTATTGGCCTTCATCGTTGTCAACTATACCGGAGATGTCGAGACTCGTTGGGCCTATCGCACAGTCTTCTGCTGCCAGTATGGCTTCGCTGCCGTCTCCGCAATCTTCGTTCCCTTCATGCCCGAGTATGTGCCCTCTACATCAATTCTTCCCACTGGTTCCCACTCCTGCTGACTGTCATCCTCCTAATAGGTCTCCATGGTGGTTGGTTTCAAAAGGCCGAAATGAAAAGGCACTCAAAAGCCTGAGCCGACTTGGCCAGAAGGGCGACGAAGGCAAGAAGAGATTTGCGCTGATCCAAATGACACTGGAAGAGATCAAAAGGGAGACGGAAGGCGTCACTTATTTCGAATGCTTCCGAAAATCCAACTTGCGACGCACCATCATCAGCATCGGGCCCCTGATCATCCAAGTGCTGACAGGTATTACCTTTGTCGCCGGATACTTCACCTACTATCTCCAGCTCGCGGGTTATGCGACCCAGGAAAGCTTCAGGATCCAGATTGCACAACCGGTGCTCTCGATTTTTGGCAACTTGATTGCCACCTACCTCGTGGACAAGGTGGGGAGGCGAAACTTGACCTTTTACGGTCTGCTCGTTCTTGTCGTCCTTCTGTTTATCGAAGGCGGCTTGGCCACGGGCGGCAGCCCCGGCGAGATCAAAGGCACCGTGGCCATGATTCTGATCTACAGCTGGATGTACAATGTCTCGATCGGATCGACCGCCTTCTCCATCATGACCGAGACGTCCACGTCGCGCCTCCGCGTCAAAACCATCGCCATCGGCCTCGCCTTACAGAACTCGATCAACGTCATGTGGCAGTTCGTCCTGCCTTACATGTTCAACCCGGACAAGGGCAACCTCGGCGGCAAAGTCGCCTTCGTCTTCGGCGGCCCCAGCTTCCTCTGTCTGATTTACTTGTGGTTCTTCCAGCCCGAAACCGGCGGCCGCACTTACGAAGAACTCGACGAGATGTTCGCCAAACGCGTCCCCGCGAGGAAATTCAAGAACTACAAGCCCGATGCCCAGGCCAAGGGCGAGGTGGTCAAGGAGATTGTGGGACACCACACAAACAAGTAAAGGTACTTGGGGAAAGCCTGAAATAGAACACAACTGGTGGGGAGATTTACTCTTTGGTGCCCGCTGAGGACGGGGTGAATATGAATACTGAGAGGGGTTTTATATACATATTTGGACACTTGTATATATAGAGAGAGAGAAAAAATTGCTCATCCCAAGTCACACATAATACTCGGAAAGAGAAGGGTCACCTCGAGTCTCACTCTTAGTAGAAGCCCTACCACCGAGGATCAATCTTCTCACAAACAAAGCTATCAAGCTTCACCCGCGCACATTTCAGCCACAGACGCCTTGGGTAATGTTTGCCACTTAACACTCCCCCCCCCTCTGCCTCATTCCCTTCCAATACGGCCGCCGATCCCGTCCTTAAAAGAGTCGGTACATGCATGAGCTTTTTTTTAACACCAGGTCAACTTGGTTCACTAGTCTGGTAGATGGATACCTATATCTTGAAACAAAGGGGGGAAAGGAGGAGAGGAGGTGGATTCAGAGCTAGAATTTTCCATTCCAAGGTAATAGTTGAACAATGTTCCTGGATCTGGATCTGGTTCATTCGCTCTTTTTTGGTTTCTTTATTTTTTTTTATTTTTTTTTTTTTTCCTCCTAAAGAATTTCGCCCTGTGCTTCATTTTTGGGGGCTAACACAAGAAAAAGAAAGGCGAGGGCGAGCGATACACATTTGTTTTTCCTCGGGGAGACTTAGGTGTTACTTAGATGTGGGTTTATGGGTGTTGGGGAAAAAAAAGGAGAAAGGGAGGGAGGTTATTCCCCGGCCGCTCCATGAGGGAAATTTACCACTACAGTCCGAGAAATCTTCCAAGTTGTAATTGGGAAGAGGACACAGGATTGGAGAGAGAGAGAAGGGGGGCTGTGGTTAGGTTGAAAAAAAAGAGAAAGGAAAAGGGGGAAGCTTGAAAAGTCCTCGAAAACCCCCTCCGCTGGGTTTTTTTTGTATAGCGTACTTAGGTATTTAAGTACTTGATTTTGTGTAACAATATTTCATGCGGGGAGAAAAATATATTTTTTTATTAAACGTTAACCTAGTCCTTCTCCAGAGCGGCCGTGACGGTTTCAAAGGCCTTCACTCGACCACCTACAAGGTTTTTGTTTGTCGTCTGCACAACAATGCGCTTGTATGTCGTGAGACTCGGTGAGCCGCTGTCCGTGAGTTGCAGGATGAAGTGGAGGGCCATGCCTTTCTCCAGCGCCTTGCCGGTGACGATTTCAACAGCGCATTTTTCTGGCGGGGGTATGGTGATTTTGATGGCTTTATTATCTTCATCCAGTGCCTGTAACTCGAGGTCGGGGACTTGCCAGAAAATCAAGGACTGTGCGGATGTCGGCTCCTTGTACTGGAACCACTTGAACGTCAAGGTGTCGTCGTCCGGGTCGTAACTCTGGGATGCGTCGAGGGTGAGCTCTGTCCCGGCTTCGGCTTCGAGGAGGAGTGGCTCCGGGCCGGGTGTGCTGTCGTTGACAATTGTCACGGGGGCGTGGTTCGTTTTCCTTCGGTCGTCGGTCAGTGTCCACTGCATCCGCGCGGCGAAGTCGTCTTGGTAGTGTTCCCGCCACCGCCAGATGGTGGCATGGGAACTGCGGAATTTCTGGCCATTTTTCCCGACGACTTCGTCGCTTGCATCGTGATAGTGGTTGGTCGACCCGCCCAGGTCGAGGCGCGTATATCTTCCGCCCCAGCTACCCCATTCAGGATGCTCCGGGTGTCCGAGGCCGTTTTGGATGAGGTATAGAAAGGTGGGCGTGTCTCCTTCCATGATGAATGCATAGTCGGGGTAAGCTTTGCCCAATGGTCCGATCTGGATGTGCTCTTTCAGCCACTCTTTTGTGATTTTGCTTTTATCGGGCCCGCCTAGGTCAAGAGGCATCAAGATATCTCCGGAGATTCCAGTCCAGGCAGCACTTGAGTATTCATTCCACCCATGGACGGAGCAGATGTAGAAGATGTCCGGAAAGTTGAGTCGAATCCAGACGCCTGTGTCATCTTGATCGGAAATGGTGTACACACGCAGTTTCGAGCGGAAACGAGCAAAGTCTGTCGCCGACCTGGCTTTTTGGACGTGGTTCAATGCTTGCGCAAGCGTATTGACACCCCCCCAGCAAATCACCCACAACGGACTGTCTGACTGGTCCACTTGTTCTATCAACAATGCCGATCCGTCGCTCAACGGGACGCCATCCTTCAGAGCCTCTTTGCCGTACAGAGACGGGCCAGTCTTGATGATGGATAGAAAATAAGCAGCATCAGTGTACTGATTTTCCGGATGTACGTGCGCGTTGAGGTTGTTCACTACTTGCCCGTACGCCTTCACGATGGTTTCCATGTCCTCTGGGTGAACTTTGGACCTCATCCATGTCGATGTGCAAGCGACCAGACCGCGAGTGTCGAATTCATTCGAGTAGAGCAAATAGCGGACCAGCGATTCTGCGTCGTCGGGCTCATTAGAGATATCCGAGATGACGAAGACCCGGGGTTTGGTCTTGCAAACTCGAAGTCTCTGTTGTTCGGCCATATTGTGCCGCAACTGTTTGAAGGCTGTAGTCTGACCAAGACGCCTTTGAATACCTGGATGTATAAGTTCTCTCGAGTCTTGATTCTGTCGACACTACCACAGGTATATCACCCCCGGGCTCGGCATCTTCCCAGACTAAAGTTATACGGAACTGGGCATGTCTACTATGTAGATTCTCCCCAAGTCTGTCATCGGTCGAGGCTAATCTCAGTAAGGAAGTTGTAGGCATTTGGAACTATTTGCTAAACCAAAATAGGAAAAGACTACCGCCGGTCAAACAGCGAGAGTTAGTGTTCAATCACAATAAGATGATGATCGATCCCTGTATTGTTGGGATTACTGCTCGCCACTGGGCGAAGGATTCGAGGAAGAATAAGGTGTAGATAGACAAGGATGATTGGCACATTTTACCTCAATTGATCTCAGGAAGCACTCAGTCGTAAGTCGTATCGTGACTACACGTATCAACCACGGCAATGGATTCATAGTCTACAGAACAAAGCCGTCCAGACTGCGAATGTCCCGCCATTTGAGGTTCAAGTTCCTTTATAGACATTGCTTGTGCAGTGTTTCTTGGGACATCTCAAGCGCCGTCCGTAGTGTTGTTGCTAATTGGAGGGTGTCTGACACCTTACTTTCACTGTGAAGCCACTTATCAAGAGCTACAAGTATTTCTACTGAAATATCTTGTACTTGATGGGCCCATCTCGTTACCGTACCATTGTAGGGGGACCCGTACCCCAAGCAACCCCCGCGTTAAGCTTTATGGGGTTGCCACGCGGTCAAGCTCTCCGCACCCAGGGCCCCTAAACCTTTCACCTAAGGAGTCTCCTCCGGGCCCCCTTAGCCCTGTGGCGCTCTGACTGGGTATTTAACTAACTAGTTCCGCGCTTAATTGTGCAGTGGGCATAGGCACCTAACTAGGCACCTACCAAGGCATTTAAACTAGTTAGTCACGCAGTTTTGGATCACGCAGTTTTGGATCACGCGCTTCGTCACAAAATTCTTTGCGACTGCGCTTGGCCTCCTCCATCCTTCTCTGACAAAATTCCATACGCACCGGTTTTCCACCGTCGCTGTCCAATAGATGCAGCAAGGACCTGCATATGCTCTGTTCCGGGACCTCATCGAGTGACACCACTCTCTGCGGTGGATAGCAACGTCCAATAAACTCAGAAAGCCTTTCAAATGGTTTGAGCCGGGCGACAATGGGCTGCGATGGACGCCGAATCGATCGCGACACAGTTCGTATCGCCCGGCGCAGTCTCCAATGAAAGCATTTTCGACGAATATGCTGCCGACCCGCGCTTCCAACAGCTTCAAACCGAGCTGAGGTCGTGGCTGGTCGTGGGGGCGAACCACTGGGATCAAACTCGCGAAACCAGCCCATTGTCTCCGGACCCTCTCAGCCTCGCTCCTCGACATAAGCCCGGGTACCAGTATCTCTGGGACCATCTCGAAAACCGGGCGGCGGACCAGATCCCCCTAGAGTCGAAAATCAAGTACCTCCACGTCTGGATCACCGAGTGTGCACCGTGGCTGGACATGTTCGACACGGAGCGTCATTTCGGTCTACAGGTGCCCATCATTGCGCAGGAGTCAGCGGCCGTCTTTCACGCCCTTTTGGCCCTCGCGGCCCGCACGGCCGAACGGCGAGGATATACGAAGGGCTCCCGCGACAGCTTGGAGCTATACTCGCAGGCCATTTCCTCGCTCACGTCCTCGCTGAACACAAAGGATCCCCATGTGATGGTCACGGCATGTCTCCTCTGCGTCCTGGAAATGATGAGTGTCAGCCCCCAAGACTGGAGGCGCCACGTCGAAGGCTGCGCTGCCCTCTTTGCCTCGTCCGGCATCAACGGCTTCTCCGGCGGCTTGTTGCAGGCCGTCTTCTGGTGCTATGCGCGAATGGACCTCTGTGGCGCCATCATAGCCGACGGCGCCGAGGCGACCATCCTGCCCATCAACAAGTGGGCGTTGTTACCCGGCTTGCCAAGCTCCGACCCGGGGACGCCAGAAGCAATCACGCGCGAGTTCTTGACCAGGGGCCACCAGGTCCCCGACATGTACGCCAATTATGCCGTCTACCTGTGCGCCAAGGTCTGCGACCTCCTCGCCCGCCGCACGAGATGCGTCGAGTACGGCGAAGACAACGGCTGCGACCGCGACAACTTCGCCCGCGAATGGGCCGTGCTGTGGACGGAGCTTCAGGAATGGTACACGCAACGCCGGCCGGAGATGATGCCCGTCAAAGCGACCAAGTCCGGGCCCGAGAGCTCCCCCTTCCCCATGATCTTCTTCGCTCACTGGGCCGCCATCTCGAGCAACCAGCTCTACCACACCGCCTGCATCCTGATGCTGGAGATTCGGACTGAGGAGACCTGCGACCGATTCGACACGGTGTACTCACCCCTGTGGCACGCGCGGCGGGTCGTGGGGATTTCATTGACAAACCCGCACCCTGGATGTATCAACAACGCGATCCAACCCCTGCACACGGCAGGCAAGTTCTTCACCCATCTGGAGGAACAGTCTATCATCGTCAAGCTGATTGACTCGATCGAAGCACGCACCGGGTGGGGATCCCGATGGCGTGTCAAGGATTTGGAAGCAGTATGGGGTTATCGTCGTGGGTTTTTCTCTTCGTGAAGTCCTTCACCTTGTCGCACAGACACTACGAAATATTAATTCGATGGGGAGGTTCTCCCATTCGAACCCGGCTCGGAGCATGCCGCGCTAGAGAGTGTGTAAAAAAGAATATTCCTTGAATCTGGCAATAATTGCCTCCGCTCGTTTCATATCGGACGCCCACATTGTACCTAACTATCTAGTAGTTCTCCCTCTTCCCTGATAAAGTGATATCAGATCCAGGACTTGGACTTGCGTGTTTACAGAGGGCACTACTGAACCGGACGGGATATGTATCTTTTCTTTTTTCGGTCTCACAATCTTTCACCTTTCCTCTCCACAAGTTTTGATTAAATCTAGCGAAACAGTGTTCAAAGATCGCGGGGAGCTTTTCCTACATCTGACACCCGCCATCCGATTGTGGGAGGAAGGAAAGGGGGTTATGATCTATAGGAAATAAGTTGGCTTTTCAAACCCAAGCGTCGGCTGCCCCAGGCAAGACGACGCATTGAAATCAGAAAGACGGGCATTAAGATCTTCGTCAAGCAGACCTGTTTGAGATTGAGATCTGAATGAATAATCTCTCTTGCGTGGATCACAGTGATTGCTTCGATGATTTGTAGTCCCCATCGAACCACTAGATGATGTGGGATCTCGTCTTTGTATCGATCGAGGTAGTCTGTCATATTGCCGTCCGGGTAGAAGACGAGGTCAATATACTCATCGGCATCGTCTGGGATCCATTGCGCGATGCGAGCGTGATTTCCTATTTGCCTATACGCCACTTTTTCATTTCGGACCGTGATGGTAGGGTCTTCTGGGTATGTAGACTCTTCAGGAAATTTCCGAATGATTCTGCCCTCAATGAAAAACACCTGGCTGAAGATTCCATAATGAAGTGGAGGACGTGAAGGCTTCAGATGCATCTGGGTGAAAGCGGTTGCGGAGTCAAGTAGGCAGGCTCATCTGCATCGAGTCTGTTACCTGAGCCGGCTTCTGTCACAGCCAAGATGGAGTACGCTGTGTTGTCGAGGATGGTCTCACATTGTCGGAGGGTGAAGACTGAACTCTGTGCGGCAAATATTGAGGTGGTGGTAAAGCCATCGGTGGCTGGCATTTCAAGCCTCAACTTGGACAATTAGGCTTCGGAGCCTTACCAAGACATCAACTCAGAGGCGGGAGTTCGGCCCCTAAAACCAGCCTCGGGAACGCCTAGGCATCTCCACAGTAAACGTCTTGATTGATCAGCCACTCATCTACGCCCGCTGGTTATGTGGCGATTGTATTATCAGATCAGCCTTGTCTGCCCCCCATTCGTCTGCCTCAGGATCAAGACATTATTTTTCCTTCCATTTGCCTCTGCTGATTTCGCTGCCTTCTATCCACTAATTAGACATCCTGCGACTCTTACGGACTGTTTGAGATGTCGGCCGCTGCAAGTCGAATCGCATAGATTAACCTGAATCTACGTCACAAGCCTCACCTTGCCCGCAGTGACTCCAAGGTCACCCTCCAACAAACCCGTCCACATCCATTCCCCCCTCCGACATCAAACATGCACCAGTCCTTCACAGGTAGTGGCCGAAAACCTCGCCAGGTCAACCTCTCCGGTCGTACCCACACAAATCCATGGGCATCCCTCCCTAAACCTGGGCATTCCACTGCTCCTGCCGCAAGCAATACAGTTGCCCAAGCTCAGGCAGAGCGGGCGAAGAGACAGCAAGAGAGAGAAAGATACAATGCCACAAAGACTCTACAGAGGCTATGGCGCGGTCACGCGAGTCGACGAAAACAGAAATCGCAATGGAGACAAGAGTGGGATAAGAACGAACAACAGAGACTGGGCGAGTCAAGTCGAGTGGACTACCAAAGTCTTGTGAACGCAGGCGCGACAATCCCGGCCTATGATAACTCGCTACAGATCCTCCTCCAGTTGCGGCTGCTGCTCAGATTCCAAGAGTTCAGACGGGGCAGGCCAAGGGATGACATGGATCTACTGAGACTGCTCTACTTCGGCGAGGCCCTTGATCACACCTTGGGCTCGTTACGAGTCGAGTTGAATGACAGCTGGAGGTCCAACCTCTCTCGACTGGGACTGGTTGAGGTTTGCCACCTCAAGAGTATCATCAGCGACCACACACAGCATGACAGAATATCCTACGGACCGAGGTTACTAAGAATGATCGCCATGTTGGCTGAGTATATTCCAGATGAAATAGCCAGGGATTCGATCATCTACTTTGAAGTGATTGACTTAGCATTACGCAGACAAGAGGAGGAGAGGTGGCGACGATGCTCGGTTGATGCAGTAGCTGCTCTTCTGAAATCTTCTTCCACTCAAAAACGAATGGCATACGCTGCTTTCGCAGCCAAATTCCTGACTAAAGATTCATTTTCAGGAAGCAACGACACTCTGAAAGAGCTTTCCTTTTCCCTAAGTCTGCGAGAGTTGACTCAGGCGATTACGGAGGAGCTTGAGAACATGGACAGGACTGGGAAACATACATTGACTCCTACCCAGTTATTGTGGCAACTAGCTCATCTCATATGTATTCACGACATTCTACATGAAGGTTACGCTGGTCAGAGTACGTATCTCGAAGCAGTCTCGGCCCTCTTGGGGGAGTGCGCAAACGAGGTTGCCGAGAGGATCGAATTGACCGATCAGCCCATGCTCAACAGTGGTAACAGGAGTGCTCCCGAACCCTTGCCGGCTTTTGTGAAGGACATGATCACAAAACTCCCGGAGCAAGATAACCTCCGTGCCATTCTGAAAGAAATGGGGTCATCAACAGCCTCAACAACAACTACGGCTGGTGCAGACTTTCAATCTGCGAAGCGACTGGCGAATTTTGCGGTTGCTTTGCTGAGGGCTTTCCCCACCAGGGCGCAGGACATTCGAATGTCTTTATATCAAAGCTCTGTCAGTTCAGTCGAGAACGCAGATGTGTCCACTATCCAATATTTCTGGAATGTGGCACGCACGACCAGTGTCTTTGACAAGATCTCCCAAGACTATCGCGTTGTGCTATCAGTCTTGAGAGAGGCGGCTCCAAGGACCAATCAAATCGGACAAGGACAGTTATCCAGAAATGAAATTTCCCTATGGCGTGATGAGTGGCGGATCATCTTGCTCTTCCTCGAGCTGTATACGTTTGTCCTCAAATTCATGGACGATGACGATTTCTTCTCCTACGAGAAATTGCACGCATTTGGAGCCGCAACAGCTTCACACACAAGCTTGTTGTCGAGAAAAGGATCCCTCCCCTTGGAGGAAGTGGCGCTGATGACCATATTCTTAAAGAATCTGGCTTTTACCCTGTACTGGAATGCAGCAGACTTGGTCGAGAGCAACGATCAGGAAGATGAACTAGCCATATCTGAACTTTTTGCCAGCCCGGGCCGTGCGTCTGTCAAGAATACCGAAAAGAAGCAACAGACTTTGACTGGCAATGGTGTCTCGCAAGGCTACCTCAAGGGGTTAGTCACGGGCTTGCTACGCATGCTACATGAGAGAGACTCTAGACGGTCATTCGTACCCGCCGAACACTGGTTAATGACCAATCAGGTCAGCATGGCTGGGTTCATTCCCGCTGTCGTTGCAGAGGAAGAAAAGAGGCACGAACTGGGCGGTGAAGATGACACTGAGGACGAGGAGGACGATTTTGACAGTGACACCGAACTGGATATGTCCATGGGCTCGTTGGCGGGCGAGTCGCTCATGCGCTCCATGTTTGGTATCCGACCTGCACACATTCCAAGAAACCGAGTGTCGAGACAACACGAACAGGCAGAAAAACAGCGGATGCAGGCCAGGAAGAAGCGACAGTTGGAGGCATTGGCACCACGCCTTGAAATCCTTCGCAATCTCCCGTTCTTCATCCCATTCGAAACCAGAGTTCAGATCTTCCGCGAATTTGTCCATCGAGACCAGCTTCGCCGACGGAACGGCGTCACTGACCCGGATACCTGGCGTATGGTCGTAAGTGCCACTCAAGGTCGAACTGTTGACGGCCGGCCGGTTGGTATTGACATCCTCTCCAAACACCATGCCCAAATTCGTCGGGACAAGGTCTTTACAGATGCGTACGAGGCTTTCTATGGTCTTGGGGAAGGGCTCAAAGAACCCATCCAGATCACCTTTATTGACCAATTTGGAACTCCAGAAGCTGGTATTGATGGGGGTGGCGTGACCAAAGAATTTCTCATAAGCGTGACCAACGAGGCGTTTGATCCCGACGCCAATCTGCCGATGTTCAAGGAGAACGCGCAGAGGTACCTGTACCCGAATCCTACGATCTACCAGGAAACGGCCGAGTACCTCAGAGTCGCCGGGGTCCGATGGGGTACCCAGGGGATGGCGTTCCCGATGGCTGAATTTCTCCGCCGATACCAGTTCCTGGGTCGCATTGTTGGGAAGTGCCTGTACGAAGGTATCCTGATCGACGTCACCTTTGCTGGCTTCTTCTTACTGAAGTGGGCACTGACTGGCGGGACCACGGTCGGATCAAACGAGTCCGCCTATCGAGCAACGATCAACGACCTTCGGGAATACGACGAGGAGTTGTACCAGGGCCTCCTGAAGCTGAAGAACTATACAGGGGATGTTGAGACAGACTTTTCGCTTGACTTCACGGTCACTGACACGATTACGATTGAAGATGACGATGGCAAAAAGGTGCACAAGACATTCGTGACTGAACTGCTTCCGAATGGCGCGAATACTCCTGTCACTAACGCCAACCGATTGCTCTACATCGACCGAATTGTGAGATATCGACTACAGCAGCAACCCAAGGCAGTGACGGATGCATTCCTCCGAGGCCTCGGTCAGATCATTCAACCCATGTGGCTCGCCATGTTCAATCAAAAGGAATTGCAGAAGCTCGTTGGTGGGGACAACAAGGAACTCGACATTGCTGATCTCCGGCGCAACACCCAATATGGGGGAGTCTACGCTATCGGGGATGACGGCCTGGAGCATCCCACGATCCAACTGTTCTGGAAAGCCCTCCAGGAGATGTCAGACGAAGACAGACGGAAAGTGCTCAAGTTCGTCACCAGCACTCCTCGAGCACCGCTACTAGGATTTAGTCATTTGAACCCGAAATTCAGTATCCGTGATTCTAGCGGTGACCAGGATCGACTCCCGAGCACTTCGACCTGTGTGAACCTGCTCAAGTTACCTCGATACGAAGATCTCAAGACGATGAAAGAGAAGATTCTATACGCCGTCAATTCGGGTGCTGGATTTGATTTGTCATGAGAGGATAGAACACGGTACTGCTAGTCTTCTGGTCTCTTCTCCGCGACTGGGCGAAGGGGAGATGTTGGGTCGATGGTCATTATTCTTTCGAGGAATATAGTAGAGAGATACGAGGCTAGGCATTGGGCGATGAAGCCCGAATCGATATCTGCAGGATGCCACCATCAAGAATGTGTCTGTATTTCCATGGTCGTCCCCCATTTCCCCAGCATCTTGATCTCATATTTGTCATGACCATCAGCTCTTACCGGGGGCTACAGTATGCGCCGCCAACCCAGAGCCGCGGTGCTTGTAGTCGTCAGCAACCACGATACAATACCCAAATTGGGACGGACGGATCTCCCCCTTTATCCCCCTTTTCTCTTTTTCTCTCCGGGCCGCTAAACAGGGTAATAGTTGCTTTGGGGATTCTTGAATTCATTGTTTTGCGAAGGAAGGAAGAAGCAATCCATGCCGCTTTCGGATCGGGGAGTGCATGTAACTAATTTCCCTGCGCGGTAGAATCCTTTTTTGTTTGGGCGACTTCGACTCGATTAATTAGGTTATTGTCCTTTGCATCGTCGATGGAGGAGTACCGAGTACGAGATAGGTAGCGAGGTAGGTATCAGGGGATGCTGGATCAGCTTGGTCCCCCTCGCTCACTTTGGGATCGTTTCCGTGGTCCGACCTTGGCCAATGTGAAGACGCCTGGACGAAGACGAGTCGAAAGCACGAGTAGATTCGTCGCCGTGGCACCCAAGAGCTAGGCGGAGCAGGGGGGAGGGGACGAGTTCTGTACTTGATTGGTAAGAAAGTCTTTGATGGAGCGTGAGAGTCGTGCTATCATGTAAGCCGACAATAGGCCAGGCAATGGGAGGGACGAAGTAGGGAGGGAGGGAGGGAGGCCTTGGACAAATATCCCAGGTGTTTGATTGTCTCACACCATCTATTGATCCTCCATCCGTCTATCCATCATCGATTGAGGGCCATTTCATTTACTTACTTGAAAAGTACTTGCTCGGGTGCGCAGAAAGATCCTGGAAGTTTAGCGTGCAAGTACTGAGCATATTCTACGAGAGACAGTTACGCCTCTATTGTCTCTTTATCTGGGTTGATCGCAAAAAGACATTCGCGCAACCCCCGCAAAAATGAAAGAACCGCCCAAGCTCTCGGCGGGAGACTACTTCTCCTTGCTCTACACCGTGACTCGTGCTGGTAAGTCCTTCGCCTGTCTGCCTCTCTCGCCCGGGCTTGTGGGACGGTTTCGAGAGGACTAATGCTGGACTTGGTGACATAGTGGGCACATTGACCTTCGCTACCCTCACGGGCTGGTCGAGAGGCGAGGATTGTCCGCGGGACTACAAGCGGCATGTCATCTACAGCACTTGTCGGACGTTGTTTGCGCACTTGTCGGTCAAGCAGATGCAGGCCCTACAGCCGACCACGAGCGCGGGTTACACGGCTTTTGCGAAGAAGCAGAAGTTCGACCCCGAGATTGTAGAGCTGGACGACGGTGCCTTGGGGTGCTTCATGGGGCCCAAGACGGCGAAGAAGACGCTCGTGTGGTTCCATGGTGGAGGATACACCTTCCCAGCGGCCGATCCGCACTGGGCCATGCTCTGGGATTTCATCGAGCTGGCTAAAAAGAACGACGAGCAGCTTCGAGTCATGGTTCTAGAGTATGAACTCACTCCCCATGGCTATTACCCGTTGCAACTCAAGCAGGCCGTCGCGGGGATCAAGCATCTTTTGGATTCAGGGCTGAAGCCGTCACAGGTGAGCGAGAAATGGTCCCTCTACCTTGGATGCCTTGGGATCAGTCCTGACTGACCTGCCGCGGGGAGCACACAGATTCTGTTTGGCGGTGATTCAGCTGGAGGTAACCTCGCTGCAGCGCTGATCGGTCATCTCTCGCATCCTCACCCTGGCGTATCCCCCATCTCCATCTCCAGTAATCTGGGAGGGGCGCTCTTGGTCTCTCCTTGGGCCTCGTTCACACAAGAGCGGGAGTCCTGGAAGAAGAACTTCAAAAAGGACGCACTGGTCCCCGTAACAGTGAAAGTCTGGTCCGACAACTTCATGGTCAAATCACCGGTAGACAACTGGAACCAACCGGCAGAAGCGCCGGCCGACTGGTGGAAAGACATCAAGGTGGACAATGTGGCCATCGTGGGAGGGGAGAATGAGGTTCTCATCGACGACATCCGGGAACTCGTAGAGAAGATGAAGGTACGTCGCGACTGATCCCAAAAGCCCGAGGGTCGAGGCTGACACTGAGATTTAGGTGCATAATCCTACACTCGAGTACCTGGAAGGCCCCAGCGAAGCGCATGATTCCATAGTAATGGATAGATCATTTGGGTTGAAGGACGAGTTGGCATCGGAGCAGTTCATCCACAAGTGGGTTCTGGGCAGGTTGAAGTAGAGGCTCAAGTAGTTGAGTGGAAGCAGGCGTGGAGGGAGCATCACGCAACTTGTCGGCGACCTTGCGGGCAAGAATCCGCGGAGGGGGGTGCCTTATGTGTATGTTGGGCGCAGCGCAGCCACCTGAAGTCCCAGACCACCTTGGCCATCAGTGCCACCTAAAAGCCAACGGGAAAAGAAAAACCTGGGCCCGCCCCGATCCACCAATTCGATTGTTTCCTTTTCCCGCACCTCTCCAATGGCATGACGGCACCAAGTTCCCTGCCAACTCTTTCTCTCGGCTCACGATGCCCTGCGTGCCCTGCTTAGATCCCACACCACGATCCATCCCTTTCCCGTGAAAACGAGGTGCCAAAGAGATCCATCATTCGCTGCCCAACTTTTTGCCTTGCGACCTTGAATTTCTGGGGCCCTACAAGTCGCCATCACCCCAGCTCCTCTACAAAAAACCAAATTACTACTCCCCCATCCATGTCGAATGCGCAGGTCGCAGCCTCGCTCCTCGTCAGGCCATTTCCAGTCCCGTGATCCTGACATTCGACCTTTCCAGTCCGAATCACTCGATCCTACTGCAGCCGGCGGGCCCGCCATCGAACTTGCGACCTTTGCCGGCGCCGAATCCTCGAACAGAGAAAGATACAAGGATAGAGAGCGGGAGGCAAGACAGTCGCAGAGACGGCTCCTCAAACTCGAAGAACTCGCCGAACGAGACGACGAGATGAAGTTCTCCCACAGCATTCAGTTCAACGCTGTTCCGGACTGGAGCAGCAACTACATATCCTATAGCAACCTCAAGAAACTCATCTACACCCTCGAGAAACAGATCAACCGGCCGGTGGGCGAGACCCAGCCCCAAGATGAAGAACACACCTCTCTGCTGGGCGGCACGCTCGATCCGGACACTACATTCAAGCGCATGCTGGACTCGGAGTTGGACAAGGTCTGCTCCTTTTACAGGTTGAAAGAGCTGGAGATCTTTGGCGAACTGGACCAGTTGTTGAAAGATGTCGAGGCCTACAAGGTCGACACGCGCGATGTGGACATGGACGAAGTTGTGGAAGCGGAGAATCGTCGGAAGACCGTGCGCTCAAACAGCATATTCAATGTCCCTTTCCGTCGACGGAGAAGGGCTTCGACGATGAGTGTGAGCTTGGAGGAACCCGAGGGCGTGGATGACAGCGATAGCGACGCTGAAGACAGTGCCGCGATGATCAGGAAGCCGACATCGTCGAACCGGCCAAGGAGTAAGAGCACTTGGAACACAGATGGATCGGACCACTCTGCCCTGGCTGAGTCCCGCGAAGACCTACGAGCACCGGACTCGCCCGTGTTTCTTAGGAGGAGACCGAGCTTGGCCATGGAACTCGAGGCCTCCGACCCCGGCCATCTATCGTCGTTGTACGATTCGGGAATTAATTTGAAAAAGCGCATCATCAGCACCTACGTGTCGTTATGTGAGTTGAAGTCCTTCATCCAACTCAACCACACCGGCTTTAAGAAAGCGGCCAAGAAATACGACAAGGTGTGCAACCGAGATATTCGAAAGGACTACATGGAGAAGTCGGTCAACCCGTCCTACCCGTTTCAGGAGAAGACCATGTTTCATCTGGATGAGAATATCGCAAGGGTGGAAAAGGCCTACGCCGAGGTCGTCACCAAGGGCGACCAGAGCATGGCCCGAAGAGAGCTTCGACTCCATCTCCGTGAGCATGTCGTATGGGAGCGAAACACGGTCTGGCGAGAGATGATTGGTATCGAGCGGAAAGCTCAAGCGGCCAACTTTGGTATCAGGCAGACCTTGCTGGGCGGAGTACAGGACCCGTCAAAGGCACGACTGCAGGGTGACCGAGAAGCTATCGACACAAAGGAAATCGTTACTCCTGTGGGTCGATACAGGTGCCCGAAGTGGTTGTTCAGTGGCACCTTGTTCACTCTTCTCGCTATTCTGGCAGTTTTCCTGGTTCTGCTGTACATCCCGATCATGAAGAGTCCAGAACAGCAAAATTGCTTGGCCATGCTGGTTTTTGTGTCGTTGCTGTGGGCGACTGAGGTGATTCCCCTCTTTGTCACCTCTCTGCTGATCCCTTTTCTGGTGGTTGTCCTTCGAATCATGCGATCAGATGACAAACCCCATCATCGACTGAACTCCAAGGATGCGACCAAGGCCGTCTTCGCGGCCATGTGGACACCGGTCATTATGTTATTGCTCGGCGGCTTCACCATTGCGGCGGCATTGTCGAAATACCACATTGCAAAGATGATGGCAACGTTTGTGCTCAGCAAAGCCGGGACGAAGGCCCGCAACGTGCTCATCACGAACATGTTTGTCGGTATGTTCTTGAGCATGTGGATCTCCAATGTCGCTGCGCCTGTGCTGTGCTTCAGCATCATTCAACCCATATTGCGGAATCTACCATCGGATAGCAATATGTCCAAAGCATTGATTCTGGGAATCGCCCTGGCGTCAAACATCGGCGGCGCTGCTTCGCCTATTGCCTCACCGCAGAACATTATCGCGCTGCAGAACATGAAGCCTCCGCCGAGCTGGGGGATCTGGTTCTTCATTGCTTTGCCCGTGTGCATTCTCAGCATCATCCTGATCTGGCTTTTGCTGGTTGTCAGCTTTAAACCTGGCAAAGGGACCACCATCGTGCCTATCCGACCGATGAAGGACAAGCTTAATGGTGTGCAGTATTTCATCATCCTGGTCACGCTGATCACCATTGTCCTGTGGTGTGCTTCTCATCAACTAGAAAGCGTGTTTGGGGATATGGGTGTTATTGCCATTATTCCTCTTGTCTTGTTCTTCGGCACGGGCATTCTGACCAAAGAAGACTTCAATAACTTCTTATGGACGATCATCATCCTCGCCGCGGGAGGTCTTTCTCTGGGCCGCGCAGTCTCCTCATCGGGGCTGCTCCATTCAATTGCCAGGGGTATCACAGAACGGGTGGACAATCTGTCCATTTATGGAGTCCTCGTGGTCTTTGCGGCACTGGTGCTTGTGGTTGCTACATTCATCAGCCATACTGTGGCGGCACTGATCATCCTGCCGCTAGTAGCACAGGTGGGCGAGAGCATGAAGGAGCCACACCCGAATTTGTTGGTTATGGGTGCGGCGTTGATGTGCTCGGCGGCGATGGGGTTGCCTACGTCCGGGTTTCCGAATATGAGTGAGTTTCTTCCCTTCTGTTCATCTTGTGATTGCTTGTTTGGGTCATGATCCCGTGTCTCTGCACGAGGGCCATGGTTTGCCTCTGGGATTTGTCGCTAACGAAATTTCTAGCTGCAATCATGATGGAGGTGCCCGAAACAGGGGTGCGGTATCTTCGAGTGCAACATTTCTTGACCCGCGGCGTCCCAGCATCTGTGATTACATTTGCTATTGTGATTACTGTCGGGTATGGTTTGATGATTGCCGCCGGCCTTTGATTTGGTGCTTGAAGCGTGGATGCCAGCACGTCGTTGAGTTTTGTGCCATTCCTTTTAGATGTTCGTTGGGTATACCCTATATTGGGACATTGGAAAATGGGGTACCCGGGTAGGAGAGGAAAAGGAAAACGGTCTCGCCGACCACGGATACGTGTGCAGAATTAGTGAATATAGGTCATTCCGGGCACAATTGGTATAGATGCCGTCTTCTGGAGATGTCTTTTCTCGCATGGTGAGACACATGTAGCGGAATAACGTGTACGTGTTTTCCTGCGGTCTTACGAGGACGTTACATTATGGGTGTCGGTGTGTGTGAAAGAGTGCCTCTGCCTCTGGCGTCTGTGCCTCTATGATGTGTGTCCTTGTGCATCTTCATCCTCCTTTCTTGGTCTTGATCTTGAAGTTCAGATTCTCTTTTCCGCTTTAACGTTTGATTTTCAAGTTTGTTGCACGATAGTCCCACCTGCCTGTACTCCATGCCATGGTCCGAGCACCCATTCTGCCACTCGATCACTCGACCACTCACAGCACCAGCACAAACTTTGCCTTGCTCTGCTCTGCGCTGCTTTACTTCACAACAACACGCGTCGTCGAGAACTCGACCCCCGCCGCCTCCGGAGCCGAGAGGCCATGCGCGAACTGCACCGTCTTGTACTTCTTGGAGCCCCTACCCCTGCCTCTGCCTCTACAGAGCTTGAAACCACCCTGCGCCCACATAATCCCCAGCGCGGGGCCCGGGTGGCCGATACAGAGAACCGACACGGCCAGGGCCATCATGGCGCCGTCGAGGACCATGAATTTGACCTCGTCGTTGGCGAGGGCGCTGCTGAAGCCTTTGCTCAGTTCGGCGACGCGGAAGGAGCAGCGGATCAGGATCGCGAGGGTGGAGATGGCGATTGCTATGTGGGCGGGTCAGGTGGTCAGCCAGGAAGTCGGGCGGGTAGGCAGGATGAGTGGTCGTACGACGAGGGGAACATACCAGATAGAAAAAGCTTGAACTTCAGACTCCTCCGAAGCGCGGAGCTGTTGCGGTTGACCAGGCCCGGGCGTCGGTGGACGGACAACATGATCTGGAGACAAACACCGCAAAACGCAGTTGTCGACGCGACCTGGCTGGCAAGCCCCGCAATCAACAGGTCGACCCCGATCTGGTCCAGGCTAAGCGATATGTCCAGCGCGGTCAAGGCGCCTCCGGCAGCCTGAAGCACGAGGGAGAAGAAGTCGCACCCGACGAAAATCACCGTGATGGCGCGCGGGCTGAGCACGCTGAGTCGGGGCCCGTAGACGGCGATGATCCGCGCGAGGCAGATGTAGATGGCGCCGGAGAAGAGGGCCGGCCCGATGGTGAGGCCCACGAGGTAGATTATGAAGTAGTTGTTGTTGAAGTCGTCGTAGTGCAGTCGCACGCGGTACGCGTAGCCCAGGATCTCCAGGCCGATCCCGCCCAGCATGCCGAACATGAAGCCCCATGTGCGGTGCCACACGCCCAGAAAAACCTGTGCCAGGCACGCGAGGCTAAAGACCCCGAGGTAGAATGCATTCCCGGCCAGCGACGGGATGTACCTCAGCTGGCCGTAGTCGTCGACTGAGCAGGTGGCGTATGTGCAGGTGGCGGGATCGAAGGTCGAGTTCATGGTCGTTCACGAGGGTGTTAATACAAGACAATAGCACTTCAGAGAAGAGAAAGACGTGGACACAAGAGAGGAAAGAACAGACAACGACTCAAACCCATTGATGTGCATTACCTTTGCCGACAGCATTTTATATCTATTTTCCAGCAGGGAGTTTCCTCTGTAAAGGAGATTATAGTCTCCTGGTCCTCGTTGGTACAGGTCTGGCCCATGCTCAACGAATTCGCTGTGATGAGTGCTCCACCGGGTACTGCGCGCGGTTTGGTCGAAGGTCTTTCTCTTGTTCGCAGGGCTTAGACCAAAGATGGTTGGAGGGAGAAATTGTGGCTGCTGCAAAAAAATGGTGGTGCCTGGCAAGGCTCGGTCTTTGAGTTTCAACCATTCCCTTTTTGGCCACTATGTGGGATCCACTCTCCCCTGCTCTGGACTTGAACCGTCACCAGCGTCTGATTCTTAATGTAACCGCATCCGTGTACACTGCTAGAAAAATACATAGCATGGATTCTCTTCTCCTGCATTATTCCTCCTCGGTCTTTGACTTCTACCCATGTCGCCCGCTGCTCCAACCCCGGCAGCCCAGAAGCAGAGGACTCGTACCAACGTTCGACAGTCAAAGTATGGCTGCTTTACGTGCCGGTGAAAATTCCCAGTGTGTCGATCGAGCTTGGATATCGTCTAACCACTTCTTGCAGAGCCCGACGAATAAAATGCGACGAGGCCAAGCCACACTGCCTGCGCTGTCAGCGAGGCAAACGCACTTGCGGAGGATATCCCGACGGCGCTCCTCCGAGCAGCCAAACGAGCGCCGTGTTGCTCTCTGCCAAACCGGGAAAGGTCGAAGGCATCCATATCAGTAAACCCAAACAGCTGGGGTCAAACCCGGAACTTGACCGTCTGCGTCTTTTGGCCTGCACCGTGCTCTCGCAGGGACAGCCTGGCGCGAGGACAGAGGCAGAGACTGCATTCTGGGGTCACCTGGTGCCCCAGCTCGCACTGTCCATTCCGAGCGTCAGAGAGGCGGCCGCCGCGTTTGGAGCATCCTACGAGCAACAGATGCTGAAAAGAACCTGCGACGCCGCCAAATTCAAGGCGTTGAAACAAATCACGGCGGCGATGGCGAAAATTCGACAAGACGTCCTCGAGCTCCCCCATGGCCCTTTGCCCATCCTTGTTGCGTGCATCCTGCTCGCCTCGGCTGAAACAATCCAGTACCGACATACTGATGCCTTGCTTCATCTGCGTGGCGCCTACTCCGTCCTGAACTCCCGTGAATGGCTTGCTACGAGATCCTCCAACGGCAAAGCTCTGGCAGAGGACGACCTCTCGTATCTGTTTGGAAAGCTGGACCTGCAAGTCATCACGTATGCGCGGGGGAACTCTCCAGAGCTTCAATACCCTGTGGCGGCGGCTGGGTTGGACGACGCAGACCTGGCGGCGTTGACTCCACAAAAGGCAGACCGTGAGCTCTTCCGGACGTTGCACTCTTGTTACGCTTTTGCTACAGTGGCATCTGAATACAAATATCTCCCTCGCGCCGATGTTCGGGAGACGCTGGTGCCGGAGCAGAGCCGCCACATAGCCAGACTGAAAAGATGGCTTTCGTGTTATCGACAGTACTTACAGACAGATCCGGACATCTCGCCACTCAACTATCAGCATGGACTGGTACTTCAGGCGCACTGCCTCAGCGCACTTGTCTACGTCGCGAATATCCTCGACCCGTTGGAAATGGCATACGACAAGTACGCGCCACAATTCCAGCAAATCATCGAGTGTGTTGAAGAAGCCATGGGTGCGAGATCGACCGAAGCCGAGATGCCTACATATAACGCGGAGATGGGGTTGATCGAGCCTCTTTTCTTGACGGCCATCAAGTATCGAGATTCCGGGTGGCGGGCGAGAGCCATATCGTTACTGCGGAGATGCGGGAGAGAAGGGCCGTAAGTTTTCCTTTGCCTTGTTTTACAGAAGACGCCATCGCAGCTGGGGTTCACCTAGTGCTTTGGTTGTTGGATAGACGCTAACCGTTGTCGCATAGATGGTGCGGATATGTCGAAGCGACCGCCGCCGAATGCGTGGTGCGTGCGGAAGAGACGGCGGTGGCAGCCGCAGCCGCAGCAGCATGCCACGCAACAAGCCTCACACCCACAGCCTCGTGTGACAAGGGATCAGCAGCTTTGGCGAAACCCGCGTTCCTTCCTGAAGACATTCCCGAGCAGGCACGAATAGCCGGACACTCTCTGTTTGATATCGTCGAGGACGCCTCAGGCTCCCAATGGGCTGTCGTGGAAATGTCCCGGTGCCGCGACATGGAAGCGATGCTGTTTGATGGGCAACCACGGCCGAAAGTCACGAAACATTGGTACATGTGGAAGGAGACGTGTCGGCTTTGGCATTCATGATACAACACACAAGACGGGAAGGATTTCACTAACGGAACTCTTGCCAAGGGCAAACGAGAGGGGAGAGGCACGATGTGTTGAATTGAACTATTTAGCAGTGTAAACAATTCTACCACAGCAAATATCCAGTTGTACGTCCATGGCGCGCGCATCTACAGTTACATGGTCTCCGCAAGCAAGGGTGATAACGTGCCAGTGTCTACGAAGTGATTGATGTAGCAATGCTGAATGGTAGAAGTACTCTTATATCCTACAAGCATCTTCAGCAAGGCAGTCAGCCTTTTCTATTTACGAGTAACGAGTAGTACTACTACTTTCAATCTATCATCGAATCTCACTTTATCTAGTCTTGGATATAGTCCTTGAGAGGACAGGACATGCTCTTCTACCCCTCCCACCGCTACCTCCAGCCCTCCCTCTCCCTCTACGTCTGGCGGTAAGTAACGATCTCTTCACTTCTTCACCACCACCCCCTCGAACCAATCATAAATGACGTGATTAGCAAACCTCGCCGCGCCGAGATGACAATGCTGCTCCGCGGCGTCCTCCCTTGTGAACTCGACGTGCGTGGCCCGGTCGCCCAGCGCGTCGGCCACCATCTTCGCCTGGCCCTTGGCGAAGTGGTCCTCGACGGCGTCGCACACGAGCACGGGACACCGGATCTGGTCGACCACGTCGGCGATGGTGAAGCGTTTGAGGATCTCGAGGAGTTGCAGCGGCGAGCGGACGTTGAAGGCCCAGCGGCAGTGGGAGAGGGCCCAGCGTAGCGTCGTGGGTACGTTGGGGTCGCGCACCGTGGCCTGGATGGCTTGCATCGCTGCCGCGGCCGCTGCTGCGGGATCCGCGTTGGCGTCGGCGGCTGGAGCGAGTTTCTGGTGCGCCATCGCGCTGGCGATCGGGAAGATGGGCGTCCGCGCCATGTCGAACATGCCGTCGACGCAGAAGAGGGCCGCGAGGCGGGGTTCGAAGGCCGCGGCGCGGGCGCACAGGAGTCCACACAGAGAGTATCCCAGGAGGGCGACCTTGGCGGTGTCAACTCCCGGGAGGGTTTCGAGGTGGTCGAGGACCGGGCTGACGACCCGCTCCCACTCGAGGATGAAGCCCAGGCCCTGGGACCGCCGCGTGAAGACCTGGCCGGGCCCTTCGAAGCAGACGACGTTGTACCCCCTCTGCAGCGCGGCGATGCCGTGGACGTGGTACATTTCCTCCATGGACCCGTCGAGGCCGCTGCACATGATGACCGTGGGCCGTTTTTCGGCGGGATCAGCATCGGCGCGGAAAAAGATCGTCGGGATCTGGAACCCCCCGGCCGGCGAAGAAATCGTCTTCCGCACCCCCGGGATCGGGAGCAGGGACATGGCCCGGTCGAAACACTCCGTCTGCCTGTCCCACACGGCCAGGATGCGCGGGTCGTCCCAGTCCCCGTGGATGTACAGGTCCGCCATGCGGAAGTATGTCGCCGCGCGGAACAGGGCGTCACGCAGCGAGACCGGGTTGGTCATCCTGGTAGCCTGCGCGGCGATGCGTTCGGCGCGTTTGTGGAAGGCCGTGTAGAACGACTCGAAATCCCCCGGGGCGATCTGGTCGGCCGTGGCGAGCACTTCGCCCACGTCGGCGGCGCCATAGCTGGCCAGGCCGAGGGCGCGGAGGATTTGGTACTGGAACGTGGGATCGGCGCTGAGTTGGACCATCATGCCTTGCAAGGACTGACTGTACAGTAAATATATCGAGTCTGTAGCAGCGGCTTGCCAGAAGACCCCTACCTCTCGACACTTCCAACAAAGACGCCGAAGAGGATATTTCTCGAAAAGGCCGAGGTTGAGGGTGAGGGTGAGGCTGTGGCCTTGTCAACGTACAAGTATATACTATATACTATAGTTATACCTTCCTTTGCGAAAGTATCCATCGAGGAATCGCGGAGCTTTACTTGAACGGGTAATTCGCGCGAGATCCCTGTTTATACTTTGCCTTTGCGCTCTTGTGGCCCTGTCAAGCCTGCGCCAGTGCGTAATGGCATGCATGGAATAGCATGCGCGAATCACACCACTTTGACTTGGCCATGGTCGTTTCGTTCTCATATGAGGGGGTGGCTTTGCGAATCGGAAGACCAGCGATCGCCCAAAAAGTCAAAAATCGGAATCTTGTCCTGATGCGGACTTTGAGTTTCATAGTACAAGAACAAGTCCAAGTCCAAGTACAAAGCGATCATGTGAAAGGACGAGGATGTGTGGATTCGGAACCAACAGGAAATAAATGGATGGATGGATCGGTGGATGGGGGGGGATGGGGACTTTTGGCGGATCCACAGACAGATTCGGTATTCGGTCCACGACATATTCACGTATACCTCGTACAAGTACTTGCATGATATAAAGGTACTGTAGATTGTTGAAGCAGCTTCGTTTATATACTGCGACTGATCAGACTGACGGAACCAGACCAACCCGGAACTGGGATAGTCGTGCAAGAAATTCCACGTGTATGAACCAGGGCGATGAATTGGCTACACTTGGCATGGATTCAAGCTACACGCCTACAAACCTCGCTTGTCGATTGACATCCTACTCGTGTATTCCGTAGTTAAGTTATATTGATATTGCTGCCAGCCTGAACTATGCTTCATATGTATATGTGTATATTGACACCAAGAATCATTCATCAGGTCTATGAAACCAGGGGGAACGAACTGCGCGGCGCAGTATGTTGAACCCGCTGATCCTCGCGGCGGCCATCGCAGTCACATTCCCAACCAGGCTGGCGCTGGTAGTTGCAGGCCACTATATCCTCCCCGTCGACAACCTCCCGGCCATCAAGATGTTCTTGTCCGGATACTGTATGTCTAGACGATGACTGCATCGGATAAGAGCCTGACGCATCCTAGCGGTTTATTCCCAGACCATGAGATTCAGTATTCCCTTTCCGGATAGTCCGTGGGGCGCGAACAGCTCGGAGTACTTGGTACGTAAGCGATCGCACAGTGGTCCTGTTGATTGATGTCCATATATCCATCCATCTGTACATGGGACAAGACACGAGACCCGACAAGAGTAGATGGTGGTGCGGGACATTGACACTAACACTCCTCTCTATCTCTGTCTAGCAACTCGAGCTCGGAGTCGGGACATGCGAAACCTGCTTCGACGTCGTCTTTGAAGGCCCAGGACAAAACCCAGAGCCTCGTCCCAAACACTGGTACCACCCCTATACACAGGACTCTTCGGGCGCCATCCACGTGGCCGAGATCACCATCAGCGGCGAATTCCCCGAAGACGATGACACCACGAGGACTGAGCCCCCTAATACAGGGAATCTCCACTTTTCCATCACGTCTGTGGACTCCCGGCCCGTGGACACGCCTCTTGTATTCTCGGTGATCTGGAACCTCGATAAACCGTCGCAGAGACTTGGGGGACTGGTGTACAAGCCAGCCCGGCAGGTCATCGAGTTTGCCGAGCATGACGAGTTTCCAGGTGATCCGCGAGTGCCGCCGCTCATGCCGAACGGGACTTGCGAGCCGGTGAGGGCTGTAAAGCTGATTGGGCAAGGTATGTCCGTCCGGATATTCAAAAGGGGAACCACAGGGCTAATCTTGCGGCAACAGACCAAAAGACCCAGCATGTCAACTTCGCAGTGACCTGTGAAGGCTGCTTCCCGTTCACTGTCAACACTCCTAATTCACTCGTATGTTGCCATCTCATCCCTGACTGATTGAATGTCCCAGTTGGAGGTCAAGTATAGCCTGGCCGCCTCTGCATGTTCCTCCAGAATCTCAGGGCAACAGACTGGCGACTGACGACAACCACAGATCTTCTCACTCCAACCCCAACCGCAAACCCAACGCGACCACTTCACCTTTATCATCAACGGCAAAACGCAGTCACTCTCAGACCAGGGCTGGGGCATCGTCTACGAAGGGGGCTCGAGAATGCAGGTCCAAGCACCCGACGAATTCGACGTGATGCACACCCTCGTCATGCTCCTGAGGGCCCGCCACGTGGTGGTCGAGGGAGAATACAGCGAGCTCGGATCCATCGACGCCGTCGAGACGTTCCGCGTCGACTTCTTCATTACCTTGATCGACGGACACCCGCCAGTCGAGCAGATCAGTTTCGCCGCCGAATGGGACGTGCTGCATAAAGTTGACAAGCACATCCCGCGGTGGGAGAGCTTGGTCATGGGGCCGATGCCGATCTGGTTCCCTCGCCCGAAAGGCCCGCTGATCGATGACGATACCGACGGGCCTCGACGTCCGTTGGGATCGGGGCCCCGAGTTCCTAGTCAAAATGGCCCGAACAGTTTGACGTTCGATGCATTTTTGATGTTTGTGGGCTTTGTAGCAGGTATAGCGATTCCGAGACGCCCGAGACGGCGTGGGTAGCTAGGAGTATAGATTTGTGGTGAGGACCGTTCGTCTTTCCTTTCTGAAGGCACTGTCACCGGGAACCTGTCTCAAGTCAAGCAAGGCAGGATTCTTCGTCGTGGATAGATACCGAATTGTGCGATGGCGGCGTGAGCGGCGCAGGCGTTGCATGAAATTCAAGTCCCTCATGCGCAGAAAGCTGTAGACGATATGAGGACAGGGAGCATGGCGTTCAAACTCATCGAAGATACGGTTCTCATGCTCAAAACGCGGATTGTCCTTGTCTATCGCGCATTTCAGGACGATGTCGTCGGATACTTCAAAGACGTGGGTAGGTACTTGTTCCGAAATTGGCCAAGTACTGTACAACGTAAAAGTCTGAGATTGGCCACGTGATACAATAACAGTCCACGGCGAGATACCACGTGATGGACTATTCGTATGTATATACATACTGGTACTCGCGGAATGGTACTTTGTATCCTGGAGTGCCAGAGTGCCTGGGTGCCTGGAAGAATGCCTGGCGCCCTCGCATCGCAGTGCTGCAGTAAGCGGCTCCAAATTACGATCGCTCCCTCATCCCTGCCCCCCGCACTCAAAAAAACACGAAACACGAAAGAACGTTGCATCCGGGGAAAAAAAAGGAAAAAGTTTCAGCGAGTACAAGATATGATTCATCCAATACCTTATAAACCTTCTCCTCGAGTCTTCTTTCGATTCTCTGCGTATAAGGTAAAACAAAAGTGCACTTCAAAGTCTCCCAAACATGGCTGAATTACACATCTCGTCTACCCTCCCGCTCAAATCGGGCCATAACATCCCGATCCTGGGATTCGGCACCTGCGCCAGCGCAACCTGTACCCAGTCTGCCCTGGTGGCCCTCAACAACTCGTACCGGCACCTCGACACGGCCCAGATCTACAAGAACGAGGCCGAGACGGGCGCCGCCATCGCACAGAGCCAGATCGATCCTTCCGAGCTGTTCGTGTGCTCCAAGCTCTGGGAGGACATGTACTCCCGTGAAGGCGCACTCGCGGGCGTCGAGGCCTCGCTGAAGAAACTCGGCCTCAAGTCCATCGACCTGTATCTGCTGCATACCCCTCGACCAGGACCCCTGGCGAGGAAGGAAGCATGGCTGGGGCTCCAGGACGCGGTAGAGAAAGGCCTAGTCAAGAGCATCGGTGTCTCCAACTGGGCGCCGAAGCACATCGAACAGCTCATGACCGAGCAAGGCGTCTATATCGAACCGGTCTGCAATCAGATCGAACTGCACCCCTGGAACCAACAGCGGCAGCTTGTGTCGTACTGCAAGGCCAAGGGCATCGTGGTGGTGGCGTATTCGCCTCTCACACGGGGACGCCGGCTGAACGACGCGACCATCGTCTCACTCGCCGAGAAGTACGGCAGGTCCCCTGCGCAGATCGTCCTGCGGTGGGGACTGCAGAAAGGCTTGGTCGTCATCCCCAAGAGCGATCGGGAACATCGAATCATCGAGAACAAAGGGATTTTCGGCTGGGAGATTTCCAAAGAGGATGTCGAAGTAATTGACGGGCTCGATGAGGGACAGAAGGCGAATCTAGGAGAGTGGGATCCATATGCCTGGGATTGATTTGCCGACAGACTGTCCAATCCAGACCGTTGTAGCGATTCCGCCTCCAGTCTGTTTTGTCTCGCAAGGAGTTGTCAATCGCCCACCTCAGCATATCATCGTCCTGAGTCGCGGCCCTGTAATATTTGCTATACTTCTCGTCCAAGCGCCTGACTAACAGTGCAGATCGCTCAGTTTGGGAATCTTGGATGAACCTCTTGTGGCACTTCCGTCTTCGAACATGTAAGAATTCGCTGGCGGTGCCCCTGAATCAAGTGATTGAGTCTGGTGATGGCCCTCGGAGCATTGTGCATTTTGCAGGCGGAGACGGCGACTGCGAAGGTCGAGAGAGTTTCGTCCGTGGCGACGAATCTTCTGCCTGCTCGTCTCTCGTTCTGTAGCTCAGCAACGGTACCCGGTCATGACATACAAAGGCCGGCCTAGGTCCAATGGGACTTTGCTTCAACCCTTGCTCGACTGCCTGCAGGAAACACACAGCCTCTGGAATCCAAGGCACCACGACGCCGGCTTGCGGTTTGAGCCAAAGCTAAGTCCACAAGCTGAGTGTTTGCCTTGGGTGTCTGCTCCCGCCTAGTATTGCAGCATTGCCGTTCCTCGGATATATGGCGTGGCCAAGGAAAGATGCTCTGACTTTTGGACAAGAAGCGATTGCTGCTATTACTCCCCAGTTAATTCACCCTTGATATTCTTCGCACTCTCCTTCTTCGTCCCGTCGTGCTACTTTTCGGGGGCCTGCCTTTTGACGTAAAAGAACCGCCCCATCTTTCTACTCTCTGCGCCCTCTCCGAGTGCCCAGGGATCCTCAACCTTACTCCACGGCAACGGGTCCTCCTCCCACGGTTGACTGTCCGTCGTGAAACTTGTGACCTGATACGTATCTCTCCTTCTCCTGATCGTGCCGTTCTTGCCCTTCTTCTCCTCGAGCGCGAGAAACTCAGCTAGGGTCGATCGGGTAATAGTGCGTTCTTGCCTGTGTTCAGAGGTTTCGTCGCGGATGGCCACAAGAGGTTCGATCCCTGTTGTGTCGACCTTTTGGATTTCCTTGACGAAGTGGACTTGATCGCGCAGGTCCTGGAGCATTTGACCTTCTTCGGCCTTGGACTTGGGAAGAGGTAGTGCGGAGAGGCGGAGGAGGTGGTGGAGTTTGTCACGCGTTATCTCTTTCGAGCCCGCTGGAGACTCATCTTTCAACGGTGTCTGTGCTTCCGATGAAGTCCCGTCTGTCGTGGTAGCAGAGTCTGTCTTTCTAAGTCGCCGCGACGATGTGGGCAATAGCTGAGACACAGACCACGTAGGCTTCTCGAGAAGTGATTCAATTTCTGGGGAGATGTCGATTTTCTTGACGAGCCTCAATTCCTTTTCGCGAGCTGGGCTGGTAATAGGTCCGGACAAAGCGGTGCGGATGTTGAACGCTTGTCGCGGAATTCTAGGCATCTCGAAAGGGAGAGGCAGATCGTCCAGAGTTTCCTCTATGCCATGGATGTGGTTGTTCTCTGCTAGCTGCTGAAAGTAAACATTGACGGCGCAGTTGCAAAGACCTTGAGAGACGGTTAAAGCGGCATGGTGACGTCTTCTACAGGCCAAGTTCCTCGACCGCTTTGGCGGGGCTTCGTCGTGTTTGGACAGTTGGACGCAACACCATTTATCAACTGGGTATTGTTCCAGAAGCCACCTATATTTGCAGTTATTGATCTCGAAGACTGTGCCTCCTATCACCTGCGTACTGTCCAGGACAACCGCAGAGTCCTGAGTAACCCTACACCTCGCACATAACTTCCCTCCTTTGTGACCGTCCTTCGATCCGACTTCACCCATGGCTCAAGATCCCCGAGTATTACTGCAGAAGGCCGACAAGGCCGCCCAGGGTGCCGGCGGAGGATTCAGTCTATTTGGCGGGCGAGGAGAAAAATGGGAGAACGCTGCGGATCTCTATACACAAGCCGCAAATGCCTTCCGGGTACAGAAGCAGAGTAAGCAAGGCAGCGAAGACATTCCCTTCGTCCTCTTCTAATGTCCTCTGTACAGATCTGGAAGCCGGCAAGGCCTTCGAGAAGGCTGCCTCAATCCAACAATCCAAACTCAATGAGCCCGATGATATGGCCAACACCCTCACCGAAGCCTTCAAGGTCTATCGAAAGGAGTCTCCTCAAGACGCCGCCCGCGTCCTCTCCACCGCCATACAACATTACACCGCAAAGGGTAACTTCCGCCGCGCGGCCACACATCAACAAAACCTTGCCGAAGTGTATGAGACGGAAATCGGGGATCAGAAAAAAGCCCTGGAGGCGTATGACACTGCTGCGCAATGGTACGAGAGCGACAACGCCGAGGCATTGGCGAATAAATTGTATTTGAAAGTGGCGGACCTGGCGGCACTGGAAGGCGACTACCAGAACGCAATCGGCAAACTCGAAGCCGTGGCCAAGTCGAGTCTGAACAACAACCTGATGCGCTGGAGCGTCAAGGACTACTTTCTCAAAGCCGGCATATGCTATCTCGCCGCGGGTGATCAGGTGGCCACCAAGAGAGCGTTGGAGCACTATCGCGAGTTGGACGGCAGCTTTGCAAGCACGAGGGAGAACATGCTCCTGACGGACCTGGTGGGGTGCGTTGAGGAAGGGGACCAAGAAGGGTTTTCCGACAAGCTGTTCCAGTTCGATTCACTCAGCAAGCTGGATAAGTGGAAGACGACGCTGCTTTTGAGAGTCAAGAATGCGATTGAGAAGGAAGAGGAAGATTTCTCATAGATGTTGCACGCAACCAAGGGGGAGGGAAGGAGAGAGGCGCGGAGGTATAGGCCATACGAATTTCAAGGAGCCGGCGTCAATGGCGTTTTCTTCGTGGAAGAATAAGACTCGATCTAGCTGTGTATCGGCTCGCTCCTGTTTCATCTGGAGACTCATCGTCCCATTGATATACCTCACTCTAGGTATCCTCTCCTGTGTCTCTCTCTCTCTGTGTGTGTGTTATATACGAGAGACTACCCACACCGGTACACCGACATCACACTGCACTATCCTATCCTTCCTACGGCCATGACTATCAATGAAGCCCGTCAGATAGATAGTTGGATGAGATGTGCCAGCTATATACACACACGTGCAGACGAGGATGCCAGTCCAAGTTGGCCCTTTGGACTTCTACTCTCCGTATCCAGACATCCTCTATAGATGAACCCGCCAAGTCCTCGGTATTCGTACATACGTACGCACGAGTACTTCTTGCCCAAAACGCATGTTCGTCTTGCTTGTGCATGTGACTGATCTCTTGACGGAGTGGAATAGGTAATAGACGAGAGGCAGACAAATGTCCTGTACTGTATCTATCTATCCATCTATATATCTATCGATGATATTGATAAATCCAGGTCATGGCATGACATGCACTTACTTCATGTTCCCTTTTTATCAGGTTCCAGATTCTAGGTTCCATCACATCAAATATATCAAATATCAAATATCAAGTACCAAGTATCAAGTATCAAGTATCATGTATCAAGACACCAGTTGCCATGCGAGCATGCCATGCATAATGTATCGTGTATCGTGAGACACGTCTTTTTTAGTCTTGGCCTCTTTATACAGAGAGACAGAGATATCCCAATCTCGTCCGCCAAACAAATGCGCAGTCCAGTCCAGTCCAGCCCAGCAACTGGTGATGGGATCCTCTTCGCAGGTAGATTTGCGGATAAAAACACAAACGCTGGTCCTCTAAAAATGCACATATAGTCAAATCCCTTGTGTACACTGTCGCTCTTCCGTCATGGGTAGCTGCTGCGTGACTTTCCGTTTTAACACCAGGTGAAGAAGGGTTTCTTGCTCTTCACGGTTTCAAGCCTCTCCACAATTACTTTCCGTCGGTGTGTCGAGTCCATATCACTTGCTGCGGCATATCCTAGATCTCCCTCATCGACATCATCGCCCTCATAAACGATGCTCGGGATGGTTTTGGCTTTGTGTCCCCCGTGGCCACTCCTTGTTGACATCGACCGTTGCCTTCGCGTGGAGCTGTTTTTCGAGGAGACGGTATTGCTGGCTGAAGCACCATCGCCGATACGACGGGGGAATTCGAAGCTGAAGCGCGTCTTGCCCTTTGCAGAAGGACGAGTGGGAAGTGTGTGAGCGTTTGGATGATGACCGAGACTGCTGCGAGCTTCTCGAGCAAATTCCAGAGTATCAAAACCAGGAGTAGTACCACCAAATCCGCCATCGTCGCCGGGACCAGGCAAATAGCCAAGATCTGCCGCGCTGTCCTCACGGGTGAGGTCGAAGCGGTTTGGATTGGGTAACTCGTTTGTTGGAGAGCCGAGGAGATCGTATTGTGGTGCTGGATGTCTGCCAGGCGGGGCAGAAGCGTAAGATGCCCCGATGTCCATCTCTTCTTGTTGCTGGTACTGGCGTGCTGCGCGGCGGTTCATCTCGGTAGACGGCACACGCATTGGTATTGCCACAGGAACATCTACCAGATCGTCCCAGACACATACTCTGGCTCGCCTGGTGAGCTCCAGAGGACCGTGATCCTCCTGCTTCAAGGTCTCCACGACGTTCCAGGCTTGGCCCTTCATCACCGCAATTTGACGGGCAAACATGCTTTCCTTGAAATCGGCATCCAGTGAAAAGACCCTCCGTAGGGCGAGTTGGGTTTCGCTCCACCATGCGGTTGATGTCAGGAGAGGGAGGAAATGTTCACGAGTTCTCTTTGAAAATGGTTGTCCGATCAAAGAGACAGGCAAGAACAGCCAACCGAATGGAAAACTTCGCCACTGGAACATGGATTAGCATCAGCCATGGGCGAGTCATGGATATACATACAGCATCTGGATGTTTCCAGGGCCATGACAGACTATTGTCAATGGCCCCGATGGTGATGGAACACTGCATCTCCTGGGCATTCGAAGGGGTTCCTGATCGACTCTCCATCGCCTCATACCGTTTGTATGGCCTTGAAGTGTTCGACTCCGGTCGCTGCGGATTGATGTTGGGGCTTACTGATGCCGGTCGCTGGTGAGCATCCCCGTTCTCTGGGGTGCCGTTCTGTTTGGGCGGTTCGGCCACGATCGAGACTTGTTCCTTTTTCCAGTCGATTTTGATCATCCAGTTGTCGAGGCCTCTGTCAGTGTTACGCATGATGTAATCAAGAATGACCAACTTCTCCAGTTCCTCCCGGAACGCCTGCCGTATGGTAGGCGTCCAATGAAACTTGGGCGCCTCCTCTGATGGCGGAGGGGAGACTACTCGAGGGGCTTCTTCGTCATCGTCCTCGTCGTCAGAGCCTCGGCTACCGGGAAGACAATGGCTCAAAGGCCTTCTCTTTCGTGTGTGTTCCATATCAGCTCGGAATTCAGTAGCTTGGTCCGGCCAGGGGTTCTCGCGCAGGAAAAGATTGGCATCTCTGAATCCTTTCAAGAAGACCTGAAAACTACCAGGCTTTTCTGGTAGACTTTTCTTCCCACCCCAGGTGCTTCTCCTTTCCCAGAAGTCGTAATAGAAGACCTTGGAGGATAGCCAGACGACATCGGTGTAGGGAACAATATACGTCCTCAACTGGGAATCCAAAACATATGCCGCAGCCTCGGACACATAGGACAGATTGGGGATCAGGCACGCGCGGCCGAACGCAAAAGGCAGGAGATTTCTGTGAAGCCATTTTGTCCACTTGGGGTTCCTCGAGGCATACGGCTCTTCATCCTTGGGTTTGAAGACGCCAACAACTTTGCCTTCACTGTTGCGGGCGAAATAGCTGCCTGAGCTACCTTGCGAAATCATTTTGGGATGTGTCCCAACCTCGATCGCGACTCTGACGCTTTCCACAATATCCTCGAATTGTTGTTTGGTCATTCTTTGGGTTTCGGCAGCGGTATAAGCAGCCAGATCGGCGGCGGTGTAAGGGTGTACGCCGGGGGGAGCCTGGAAGACAGAATGGTGTATCTCTAGTTGTTCCTCCTCCTGAGTCTTGCCCTTGACGGAGCTGATTTTGAATTTGGATGCGATCTCTTCTGCCCATCTCTCCAGCCGTGCGTTGATGGCTTTAATATCCACGCCCGAGGAGTTGCTTCGTACTCGCCTCATGGAACGTCTGCGGTGATCGTGGTGAGCGCCGGAGCGCATCGACTCTCGCGGACCCGGTTGAATCGAGGCATACCGGGTTGTGAGGGGTGAGGATGAGTATATCTCGTCTCCCGAATCTTCGTCTCCCAACGGGCCGTCATCCTCATCGGCCTGCGCCAGGCGAGCGTAGCCAGAGGTCGGTCGCTGTCGAGGCATTATTTGTTGTCACCTCCCAGCAGAAGAGAGAGAAGAGGACAAGGTGTGGATGGTACGACGAAGACTCTCACATGCTGACGGCTGCGATGCTATGGGCAAAGTGTTATCGGTACCACAAGCACTCGAGCAGTCGGCATAGAATGATTTTTCGAGCCACGTTCCTCGAAACTTGGTTTGAAAGGGCCAGAAACGCGGAGGTGGTGAGCCGGATTTGTTTAACGAACAAAGTGCTTAGGTAGGCTTGGTGGGATAGGGTGCGATGACTGCGCCAATCATTTTGTGCAGCCTTTGCATTATTATTTTACTTGTACTCGGTACAGAGGTCCTCAGAGGAATCATTGGGCACTCGACCGCAACGACTAGGTACTCGGATGCCTAATCTTCCCTGTGACGGCACTCTATCTTCTGCTTCCCTGTCGGAGGGGAAGGGCAACATTGTGCAGCTAAGTAATAACAGGCAATCCATTGTCCAGATCGCAACCCATGACAGCCACTAATCCCCGGTTCTAATGTCCCCTTTGCAACTACCGTGAAGTCCTGATCGACGGCGACAATGCATACCACCGGACGTTAGACGCAGACCTATACCTCGTCGGCCCCTCGTCTTACAATACAGACTGCTAATGTCCGTGGGATCGTCCCAGATAACATAGCTAGATCTCCGGATATCGATTTTCTTTCTCTTAAAGCTCCGCGATCCTCCCTCGCCTTATCAGCCACGCGCCTGAAGACGAGTATTCAAGCCTCACCAGCCACAACTATACCCTATCAGTCCAAGCAGTTGGAACCCTCATCGAACCTTACGCGAAGGGTTGCCGTTAATCTCGGACTGCGGGGCCTTTGATCGACAGTTATTCTCTCTTTTGACGCGTGACATTGCTAGAACAGACAAGGAACCACAATAGGAGACGGTTGGATCCTTCTGTACCACGCGCATGGCAGTTGTAAAGTGGATCGAGTTTCACCCTCGTAGTGGCCGCCAGAAGGGTCTTGATTTGGGCGCCCTGGCCGGCGAGCCGCGCATCTTGAGCCGTGGAGCGGTAGCTTTTCTCAGATCACCCTGCAGGCTGCAGGCAGTTTTGACGAGCTATTGATGTCCGCCTGCACATCAGTCCGTCAGAAAAGACTCTGAGCGGCTATTTCACCCTCGTCCAAATTCGAGAACTGGTTGTTTGGAAGCGGCTGGAGGCGCGATAGGAGAAAAAGGGGCACTTCGGAAGCCGGTGCCTCCACCGTGAGATTGGACAATCTCCTGCACCTTTCCCCAGATTTGCTAACGCGCCGAATCAGCGCCACGCTGCTCTGCTACGAGTGTGTCGCCCCCGAGCCTGCATGAAGCTCGATTCGAAAGAACTACTCCAGACTGTGCATTTCACACAATAGGGCTCCGGTTGTCGTGTAACGGACAACGAGACACGAGTAACACTTTCTGCCGATCCTTGTCCGGCGGCCTTTGCACTGACCTGGGAGGAGAGCTCATCTCAACAGAAGCGTTTACGGTCAAGACAAGGCGCAATTAGACATACTGTTAGGCTTCTCGGCGGGACCAATATTGTCCTCGCGGACCAGGATCCCCTCGATATGGGACCTCCACCCCTGACTCTGAGATTGTATTGGGTGAAGCAAAATACTCCAAGGTTCCCGTCTATCGATAGACGTGCTTTTCAGTCCTGCGATAACACATCCTCTGCCTTTATAACTTTTGATATATCGTCGTCGCTGACCGCATTGTAACAAGATACCTGTTGCATCTTTCTGCTGGAACCCAAACATAACCTCAATCCCTCACGGTCGCTTTTCACAGGCGTCCCTTTTCACACCGAACCAGTTCCGACGAGACCACGGTTTGGTCTCAAACACCACTGATCACGGCGTCCGCAGTTGCTCCCCCGCTCTTCCGGGCCTCTGTCCTCGACCCTATCTACCGCCAACCATCAACGCCCTTGAGTGACCCTCGGCTGGAAGAATATGGCTCTCTGAGACGAGATCCACAGCGAAGCAGCTCACCTTTACCGCCTCCGGCAGTGCACGGGAAGGATATTTCGCGTCCGTCATCAACCAATCTTCCGTACACAGGCAGTCACTTCTTCAATCAACCACAGTTCCATGCGAGAAGTGTGAGCTTCAATCTCGGGCGGGACTATCACTCCGAACCACGACCGGCACTGCCAGGATTGTCGGCACTGACATCCCTGGCAGCGGCTGCACCACCGCCACCACCAACTGTCAGGTATGCCCAAGATGGAACGTTGGAAGACGCGGAGTGGAAAAAAGCCGGGCATAAAGCTGACACACGGGCCACAGGTCATTTTCGGGCAGCAGCTATGGTTCACAATTGAGTTATTCGGGTACAATGGCACCTGTGCCAACGCCTGGAATTGCAGGCAATGCTCCAGTAAGTGTTTTTCTTTGTGTTACCTTGTGTTTGTCTGGTGTCTCAGCCTGAAGCGCGGATTGATGCCAAGGCTGCATTGTGGCTGGCGCCGGTTTTCCTGTCGGTCGGTCACGGGGTTAAACTTCGGTTTCTTATCGTTATCGAAACCTGCGATTCCTGGGATTCGATCACCACCCAAAATATCATGGCTGCTTCAATATCCTCAGGTGCTGACCAGAATGCCCCCTTTACGCAGCCTGTTTGTCAAAACTGCCAAACGTCAACGACACCCTTATGGCGCCGCGATGAAGCCGGATCCGTCCTCTGCAATGCCTGCGGCTTGTTCCTCAAGTTGCATGGCCGCCCGCGACCCATCAGCCTCAAGACCGACGTGATAAAGAGTCGCAATCGAGTCAAGACCTCAAGTCAAGGTCCGAAGAAGAAGGTTAGTCATCTTCTGTCGTTTCCCGACTGCTAGATCTGCTTCTGACACTGTAGCGCAGTTTGACCAGAATGGGAACCAGCCGCCCCAGACCGACAGTCCGAACGGCATCAATCCTCATCGACGGGTGTCACAGATGGCAGCTTCCGTCGCCTCTGATAGATCGCATTCTCCCATATCACGAACCGGAACCCCTGCGGGTCATCACGACCCAAATATCGCTCCTCAACACGTCTTCGATGGGATATCTGCCACCGGGGATTCGCACTACAACCATCACAACAACGGATCGCCAACCGACCAGTCTCTCAATCCACACGCCGCGCAACCCTCTCCCAGTGCAGCCTCGATGCACAACAGTCAAAATGCCGAATCGTCTATGAGTTACGAACAACTAGCTGCCCTCAACACGCGCCTGCGCACGCGAGTCTCCGAGTTGGAGGTCATCAACATGGTCTATCACGATAACGAACAGAATCTGTGCCGGGAACGGGACAGGGCCATCCAAGAGCGCGAAGAATGGAAACACAAGGCTGAAGAGCTGCAGCGAAGGCTCCAAGAGATTAACGACCAAGGACACATTGCGAAGAAGCCACGACTCTCACAAGAACCTAAAGAATGAATCACCGGTTACGAGCCACAACACTTTTTGGAGAGGTAAACGACCAAGTGTTTTGCTCTCGGGTATGATGCGTGGAGCAGTGCTCTACTTTCCACTTCATGGTTTGTGTTCTGTCAGTGATACCCAGATGAACGAATTTTCTTCTCTTGTCAATCTGACTTGCGGTGGGATGGGAGGTCCGTAATATGGTGAAATGATGGCAGGTGGGAGTTCCACATTAATGGCCGAGGGGGGGCGCATATTACGCTGAGATGGGTCGGGCTGGCCACCAATGCGACGGCGTTTGGGAGAATTGGGAAAACCGAAAAAAGCCCTGTGGCGCCACCTGGAGGATTATTGACCGTTAGCACCTCGCGCAGGGCGAGTGGGATCATGGTCATGGGCATGATGAAGATTGACATGGAGATATGCGGGAGGGGCCGGTCACAAAAGTTTTGGATTGCTGGAATGACTGACCACTGCTATTCCGGAGGCATATTTTGTCGATAATTTAATGTCAGAGGACGGGGAAGTGCTTGAACACATGGACCGTGACCTTGCCTAATCACAATCACAAAGTCAAGTTCAAACGCCCAACCTTTTGTCTCCCACCATGTGTACAAGTTCTGGCAAGTAGGAAACGGAATGTCAATGGATCTGCCCCTTTTTCGTCTTGGCTTCCAGCCGATTTGTTTCTCATCTTCGCGGCCCGGCACCAACGCAGTCATTCGCCAAGTTGTCCTCGCGAATCTGTTCGTCATGGAGCCAGCCTCGAATGAATGGTGGTATATCAAAAGTCCTTTAGTGCGCAGGTCTTGCCGCATTCAGCATACACTAGGCACTAGGTCCTGATGGGCAAGAGCTTCCATATACGGGGCAGCCCAGACGCTGATGAAGAGTCTGGCATCATTATGATTCACTTGCGCTGTCACGATACCTATGGTGGCAGTGGCCAGCAGAAGAAAGATTAGGGATCACCTCGGCACATACAAGTACCTCCACGGTGTTGATATCCAATCATGCTTGGGACATTGTTATTGGTCAGCAGCAAGCCACAACGATGGGTATCGAGGTGCTAGGCGGACCCAGCTCTGCCCGTCTAGAGCATTGAATGTATCAGCGACCCTCGTATCCCAGCCAAGCGATGCGATGCACAACAGGGGATCACCAAATGATACCAATGTTCAACGTCGTTCTGGACGACATTCGGACGGAACCTGAGGCATCGGAATTCCTCCGACGCCCCGAAATTCGGAACCCCGCATTACAAGGCCCCACTATCTCCATGAGACTTGGCAACTTTTGGCTGTTTGCTGGTTTAGCCGTCCCCATTTGGTAAAGGGAAGCCAGCAGCCCAGCTTGTCCCGGGTCGATGTGTCTTAGCAGGTCTGCGATCTGACGACACCAGAGGATACGACCAGGACTACCTAGGTATAAAGCCAAGGGGGGCTAATGGTCGAGGATCGTCTCCACCTTTTTTCCTTCTCCAAGACCCAGTAGTCCGTGTCTACAATATCTCGTCTCCTTCATCTCCGTCTTCCCTCCAGCCACCTCCGGGGTGAAGTCCTGATTGACCTCAATCACACGGCAATATATACTGGGTTCCGCTGCTTGCTGCCTTGAACATTCTGATCTCATTCTCTACGAGGACTGCGGACTACGGTAGATGGGAAAGCGACACTTACTGGCTCGGGCAAACTCACCTGCTGCAACATGGTGGACATGGGTTCCGTTGTCCCGGTTTCGCCTCTCCGTCTTCCTAAATCATTCAACTTTGCCAGCGATGTCGTCGACTATTGGGCCAGGAAGGATCCCTCGCTGGTAGCCCTCTACTGGACCGATCAGTCACTCAGCGCGGTACGGCGATTGACCTACAGGCATTTCTCGCGCCAGTCGCAACGCATAGCATGCCTTTTGGCATCCTTGGGCATTAAGCAGGGCGAAATAGCCATCATAATCGCGCCACGAGTCCCTGAATGGTGGGAGATTGCGACAGCCTGTCTCCGCTCTGGGGTCATCTTGTGCCCGTGCACGACGCTGTTGGTGGACAAGGACATAGAGTACCGCCTCCAAGTCTCTCGCGCTGCTGCGTTTATCGGAGATGCCGCGTCGGTGGCCAAGTGCCTCAAGGTCCGTGGTGGTTGTGCCGATCTGCGCACCATCATCCAAATAGATGGAAAGGCGCCTTCAGGGGTCGTTGACTTCTATTCGGCACTGAACAAAATCCCCTTCGACGCCACATTTGCCGTCCCCAGGTCTCTAGGCCCAAAGTCTCCAGGCATGATATTCTTTACTTCCGGCACCACAGGGCCGCCAAAAATGGTTCTGCACACGCAGACATCATATCCCCTCGCGCACGCCCTCACCGGGATTCACTGGCTGGATCTGTCGCCCGGCAAGATATACTGGGCCCTCTCGGAACAAGGCTGGGCTAAAGCTGCATGGTCATGGTTATCTACGTGGAATTGCGGCGCCACAGTCTTCATCCACGATGACAGATTGGCTTTCAATCCGCGTCGGACCATCGAGGTCTTGCATCGGTTCCCCATCACGACATTCTGCGCTCCGCCGACGGTATACCGACAACTTGTTCTTGACGAGAGCCGGCGCTTTTTCGCCACGGAGCATGGCACGCCACAGGCACTGCTCCACTGTTGCGGCGCAGGCGAGCCTCTCAACGAGAGCGTGGTCCGCATCTGGAAGGAGATGACGGGCGGCATCGAGATTTTCGACGGCTACGGACAAACCGAGACGATCGTCGTCTGCGCGAACCAGAAAGTCAACAAGGTCAAGCCGGGCAGCATGGGGAAGCCACTCCCCGGCGTGCCTCTGACCATCATCGATCCTGAAGGAAATCCCGTGGCATCCGGAACCGAAGGAGACATTGGCATTGCGGTGGCGAATACGAGGAGCGACTCAGATTTCTTCGGGTTCTTCGAGGGATACATCGACAAGTCTACCGGGGTGCTCGACACAAAGATCAAGACGTATCCCAATGGCAAGAAGTTCTTTGTCACGGGCGACCGTGCGACGAGAGACGAGGACGGATATTTCTGGTTCGTGGGCCGAGCTGATGATGTGATCAACTCGAGCGGATACAGGATAGGTGAGTTGCCCGATCCAGTCTCACTGGAACGCTTTCCTTTTTTTCTTCCCGAGCACACAGAGACGCTGTGGGGTCTGATGAGGAGCGTGTCTCATATATATGAGCCTGGAACGACCGCGAAGGCGAACTTCCTGCGCCTCTCACCTGGAAAGAGCGCACTGTCCTTTTTCTGGTGTGCTGTCAACCACATCAATAAAGACACCCTCGAGTCGCTACAATGAACTCCCCACTGACTGACTGGTGTTTTACTCACAGGCCCCTTCGAGGTCGAATCAACCCTCAAGCTGCACCCAGCGGTGGTCGAATCCGCCGTCGTGGCCTCTCCAGACCCGCAACGCGACGAAGTCGTCAAAGCCTTCATTGTGCTCACCGAATCCGCCGCGGCCAAGGCTAAAGCGTCCCGGGCGGCTAGCGACGCGCTGGTCAAGGAGATCCAGGACTTTTGCAAGCAGAACGCTGCGCCGTACAAGTACCCGCGGCGGATCGAGTTCGTCGACGCCTCTTTCTTGCCCAAGACCATTTCTGGCAAGATCAAGCGGGCGGAGCTGAAGGCGCTCGAGAGGAGGAGGGCGAAACAGGCTGCTAAGTTGTAGGGACCGCTTCACCATCATCGGGGGAGTGTGTGGTCCTTGCGGCGACGGAGGCGGAAGAGTTCATGCTATCCTCGAGGAGGAGGTTGAGGTGTCGAGTGGAGTGGTAAGTATACCCGCCTGTCCGCCCGTCCGCCTGTTAAGGAGTGAATTGTGTCTCAATTCGTGGCTCTGACTAATGAGACTACATTAGTGCAGGATATCCGAATATTCAACAAACGAGAGCCTTGGACGAATTGGAGTGAGAGGCGACCGTGTAATGGATTCACAGAGGTGTTGGCGCGCAGTTTGATCGATATAATGTAGATACATGCGCATTGGAGTCGCGCTGAGCCGACGGGGAAGATCACTGGCACTCCTGGAGCTTGGTCTGTCGACAAGTTTTAAAGAATGATCAACTGGTCATTTCAGAGACTTGTTTGCCGCCGGACGGTACAGATTTATCGGTTGATCCTCGCTCGGTCTTTCATGCTCAGGCGCCAAAAGAGTTGCAAATCCACCAGGAAAACCAGTACAGAGCCGAACAGTTGCGCCATCTAATATGGTCAGGGATGGACAGAATTGACGAGACTTTGGTGCAGAGCACCAAACAGTTCGTATATAGCATAGCAATAGCGTTGTCCGTCCATATCAGGTGGGACGCATGTGAGGCTTGTGTGAAAATGCACTGCCGGGATGATATGGCGCGAACACCAACCAGGGCATTGTTAGCTCACCTCACCTTATATGGTTACGGTTAATACCTCGCAACCAAGGAGGTTCACCGCGCAGTCGAATCAATCATTTAAGTATGAAGACATGGTGATACGCCTGCTACAGGTGATGTCATCCTCCGAGATTAGGCAAATGAGGCAAACGAAGCAAACAGAACAAACATGCAAAAAACACCAAAGTTCCTTCGTCACCATCACCATGAGAAGAGAGCAGACGTGTGCTGAGAACTGTAGACGTAAAAGGTCTCAGACATGCTATGCCATGATATAGCGCTCGAACCAGACCCCCGGCTCTTCACAAGATGACCATCATGGAGGCCTCTTCTTCTTCAGTTGACTCGACCCTCTTCCCTCTGTGCACGTTTCTCCTCAGCGTCTACACCCTGGGCGTCTCAGCCGATGTCTTCGTCTCCTCCACCGCGCGCTTGGCCCACCGTCTGCACGTCTCCGAGACGCTCATGTCGCTCCTCACCGCCGGCGCCGAGTGGGAAGAACTCGCCGTCGTGATCGCCGCCGTCGCCCAGCACCAACCTAAGCTCGCGTTGGGGAACGTCCTGGGGAGCTGCGTCGCGAACGTTCTCGGTGCGTTCTCACTGGGCGTCTTGGCCCAGAGGGAGGTTGTCGTCCAGTACGATGTGAGCGCGAAGATCTACGCCGTTGTCTTGTTCGGCGTCACCACCGGCGTGGCCGTGCTTTGGGGCTTTGGCCAGCTCGAGGGCCACGTCTACGGGGCCATCCTGGTGGTGGCGTTCGCGTCGTATCTAGTTGGTATTGGGTGGTCTATCTATCGGGGCGTCTTGGAGGCGCCTGAGGAATCTGATGCAGAGTCTGATGCAGAGTCTGATGCCGATAGTGTGGACTCTGGAGACGATAGAGGTCCAGAGGATCCTCGGCACGGCGTCTCTCGCGACGACCATTCGGGGGACGAGGAAGTCGACGAGTCAACTACCCTGGTAGGGCGAAGGAGGACGCGGCCGTCCACTCTTTCTCATTTAGTCAAGCTGATCCTCGCCTTCGTCACCCTCTCGATCAGCGGCTATGTCCTCTCACACTCCTCCCAGTCACTGGCGGCGAGGTTCAACATCTCCCAGACCGTATTCGGAGCCACCCTCCTCTCCCTGGCCACTACTCTGCCAGAGAAGTTTGTCGCCGTCATCAGCGGTCACCGAGGCCACCCAGGAATGTAAGTTCATCACTATCACACCTCCATCCCTCTCTCGTCACACCGGGCCGTGAAACGTGAAACCCGGGCATCTGAACCCGCTAGCAATGTCTCCCCCTCCAAAGGTTTACGGTTTACATCACTCTGTCATATTCTGCAAAACATACATAACTAGGTGTTCGAGCACACTAACGAGAACCTCCTACAGCACGGTAGCAAACACTGTAGGAAGCAACATCTTCCTGCTGACCCTGTGCCTCGGCGTGACCATCCTGAGCTCAAAGAGTCTGGCCCAGGGTTCGAGCTACACCAACGAGATCGTGTGGACCTGGACGACGTCGGCATTTTTGACCGTCATGATCATGCTCGGCACGCACTGGTTGGTCGGTCTGGCCATGCTTCTCGCATATGTGGCGTTTATAGTCCTTGAATTTACACTGTACAAGCCTTGAACGAAGGAGCAGAAGAAAAAAAACCAGCGCCGCTCTAATAATTTCCCAAAAACTCTCTCGCGTTCTTTTCTTTCATGTCGTTCTTCTAGACAGGGACACCGACAATCTCCTCACCCTCCTTGCCGTCGGGGACTAGATCGCCGTAGACGGTGATGGGTATTACTACCTCAAAGGTGTCGCATTCCAGATTCTCAGCCGCGACATTGACCGTGCCGCGCTCGTCATTGACCACCTCCTCAAGCAGGTCCGCCACAGCCTGTATCTCGCCATCGTCGGTCTCGACTGGCTTGATGGTTCCAAACTCGAAGCGCAGACTCCAGTCGAGATTGACCCCGGAGGTGACGAACGTGGGCGTCGCCGAGGCGGGGATGCTGGGCGCGAACGTCGCGCGTTGCGCGAAGAGGATGTTCTCGGCCCGCGCGGCATAGACCTTCCGCGTGATGCGGTTGATGGTATGGACGGAGCGGACGGCGAGGGACGGGGCGACTTTCTCGCAGGTCTCGAGGGTCGATTTGAGCGAGGCGCAGGGCACTTGGCCCTCGGAGAAGTCGATGACGGCGGTGACCGTCTCGCCGAGCCGGTGGAGCGGGCGATCGATGACGATGACCGCGACTCGCGACCCGTTCCGCGATATCTCGAAGCGGTTCGGGCTCGATTCACTGTCCGAGAGGGAGTTGCTGAAGAGGATGGCGCGGTCGATGGCATGGAGGGCCTTGCCCCGAGCCCCTGCGTCGTGGGTACTCAGAAAGGCTTCCATCGGCCCCGAGCTCGACTGCCGCCGGCGGTTGCGGTCCAGGAGCGTGTCCACGAACTGCAGAAACTCCAAGCTGGACTTCTCGGCCGCCTGCGTGGTCGGGGTTGCCGCTTCTTCGTGGTCGTGTGGTGCAGAAATAGACTTTGTGCGAGCGAGATCGCGTAGAATGACATGAGGTTGCATCAGATCGTGACCGTAGATTTCGCCGTCGTGACTGACTCCCGGGAACACGCGGATGGGGATGCTGACCTGGCGCACCGTGTGCACGTCCCGACTCCCCGGCACGCCCTGCACGCCGACCGTCAGGGTATACGCGATCTTGATAGCCTTGCCGCGGTGGCTGGACGGTAGACCTCGCGGGAGCGGGTAGGTATAGGAGTAGCTCTGCTCCTCGCCGGGCTCGAGGTGCATGTCGACAAACAACAGTGACTGCGGCGTCGAGAGGATGGGGATGGCGCGCGAGCTGGTCACGGCGTGCATCGCCTTGACGCTGCTCATCTCCTCGCCGCCCATGAGGCTGTTCAAGGAACCCCCCAGCGCGTTGAGGTTGAAGTGGCCCAGGAAGCCGCTGTTTGGGCGTGGCTTCTTGACCCCGACCACTCCGCCGCCCGCCTGCCCACCCAGAAACCCTTTGCTTTTCACCTCCTCAAAGTGGGACTGGTCGATCAGCGAGGCGTCCAGCGTGAACGTCGCGCTCAGTTGCGCATAGCCCATCAGGAGATTCACGGCCTGGGGCCGGAGCGGCGGCCTCAGCGGCAGGCGCCGCGGAATCGCGGCAGAAGAGTTGATCCATGTCGGACGGTGTTCTGACACGATCGAAGGTTGCTCCGACACGAGCGTTTCTTGCGAGTGGTTGCTGAGCGAGTAGAAGTCGCCGCTGCTCCTTTCGCTGGCGGGGTCGTGGCCACCACCTCCCGAAGTTCTAGCAGCCTCGCTAGAGTCGATAGGGCTGGGGATTTGCAGGTCATTGGGCTCGTTGTCCGAGTTCTGGCTCTTAGCGGTTTCTGGGGTCGGAATGTGTCTCATGTCGGAAGAGGAATCGCGACTCCCACTAGCCGCTGTGGACAATGGACTTCGTCGACCTCCTCTAGGTGGTGGTTGAAGGCTAGTCGGAGACTCTCGGTGATATTGCTGGCTGGGTCTTCTTTGCGGAGTTATGTGTGGATGAGCTGGGAATGGTCATTCGAACTGTTCCTAGCCCTCGTTCAAGGGCGAAATGAACTAACCATGATGAATCTGCACGGTCGAAGACCGCGAATGAGCTGGCCTTTTGGGCTTCGCTCTGCCCCCAGAGGCACCGTGGTCAACATCCCCCGCGATGGTCGGCGACGTCAGCGAGATTATCGACACAGATCTCTGTTGCTTGTGGCCTGGCCTTTGGGCGGGCTGGTCAGGTCCCTGCTCGTGGCTGTTCGGTCGGCCGTTCTGGCCATTCTGGCTCAGCCTCAGCACAGTACTGGGCTTCGTCGACTGAGCGGCGGCAAGCTGACTGATGCTCTCACGCCTCTGCCGTCGGAGGCTTTGGAAGGACGGTGTCAAGGGCTCGGACGAAGACGCGACATTTCTAAAGGTGATGGTGCATCGGAGCTGCTCGCCCGCAAACACGGATTGATCATGGAAGCGGACGACTACATGGATGTCAGAATGCATACCACGCCCGCGAGGCTGAATGTAGAACAAGGATGAGTGGGTTGGCCTTTGTGAGAGGGAAATGAGCGTTGTGCTCGATATAAAATGGCGGAGAAACAAAGAGCCAGAGTTGAATGTCGTGGGGCCAGCGGCAGAACTCCGGCAATTCGACCCGATGGATCACTTTTGGTTCGCGCAGTTTCTATGTTATCATGGAGATGCGTGAACGTAACATGGTATCATTAGAATTCGTAACATGATATTATACAGGGGGGAGTCGCTTCAGGCGCTCACTCCAACTTGCGCGGCGACCTTCTCAGTCGTCCGCGCCAGACCATTATTGGCATAGAAATCCATGGGATAAGTCCCGTCTCCCTTTTCCCATCCTTGCTGCGCGCCCAGCACCACAAGAGCCTCGTAGGGTGTCAAGAGTGGGCGCGGGAAAGCGTAGCCCCAGTCGATGCTCAGCCTGGGACAGGCTATCTGTACCCAACAGTCCACGTCTTCAAACAGGGCGAGCTTCCCAGGGAATATTTCACTGAGCAAGAGATTGACGTATGGGATGCCCTCTCTATCAAGGTATTTCTCGAGCATTGTCAGGATATGAGGGTTGCCCTGTCTTCCCAATGCCCCGAGTATGAGACCCCATCTCTTGGCTTTCTTTGCGGTGCTGATGGCCGCGGCACGCATGTCCAGCATCTCCTCGTGCGAATATGTTTCTCTGGTCAGTTGTCGAGAGTACGGATCGTATCGATAAGCTGGGATATGGGGGTTTGCGATCATGGCTGCCTCTAGGTGGAAGCGACCGTCGCCCAGGTACAGGATCAGATCAACATTGGCGTCCGGGCTGATCTTGGGCGCAGTACAACCCAGAACTTCGCCCTTGCTCAGCGGCATGATTTGCGGCACCACCAACTTCAGACCTTCAGCCTCGAGGGCCGGCCTGATGGTGTGGAGTGTGGCATTGAACTGGATGGTACCCACCATGGCAATTGTCTTTCCGGGGGGTATGTTTCGAGACAACGTGCTCACAATGTGTTTCGTGTCGATGGAGATGTCAACAAAAATATACAGGGTCGCAATCTTGGTAGCGGAGACCGGTATCAAACAGCTATGAGCGTAGTGGACAAGCAGATCACATCCTAGGGCTCGTGCGGTGTAGTCATCGATACAGCATGCGCCGTACGTGACGTCTCCCATGATCAAGGTCTCTGTGCCGGGGCAGAATTGAGTCAAGATGTCTGAGATGGTTGTGGCAAACATCAGCAATCCTTCGGGAAATTGTAGAGCGACTCTCTTAGCCTCGAGGGTTCTTATGCGATGGATGGTCTTGGGGATCTCAAAGCTGTAATTGTGAGGGAGCAGGGCAATCGCGGCTTGGATATCGGGGTCTTCGAGGATTTCGGAGGGTACCTGGTTCAGGACTCTGGGATTCTTTCGCCGATCTGGTTCACGGTCAGGATGTGTGGTCTGCGAGGGTCGAAGCACGGGGCTTATCCTCATTACCTTGATGAGAGACGGCAGTGGTTTCCTCCACGGAGGAACTCTCGGTCTCACCCCTTCGCTGCCTCGCCTGCGCCTCTGCTGTGCGTCTTCCCACGAACCGTCTCTTGGGTGTTCTGTTACTGGGTACATTTTCATCAGCGGCGGGTGGAAAAGCACCAGGCATGGAGACTCCGTCCATCTTTTGGCTGTTGGCGCCCAACCGCGGGGCTCTTGGGCGAGTGGCTTTTTTGTGGTTGTTGGGCAGAGAATATGAAAAAGTTTGGACAATCTGATGAATGCCACTTTCAACTCCAAATCGTAGCCTTGGGAAATCTGTCTGCGGGGGAACAGCCACCACCACCGTTTAAAGTGCCAGTCTCCACCTGCGTTGAAATCGTCAAATTGTAGCGAATATAAAACGGCATTATTACACACCTGGCCTTTCGGGGATATCAAGCACCCTGGCACCCGAATTGCGCAACTTGTATTAGTCTTCCTGAGACACAAGCTCTGTCCTAGCCCGCCTTCAGATCCCAGGCCAGGCTCCATGACCACCGACTCTCCTCGACAGCCAACATGGTCACGACCTCAGGCTTCAGCCACACGCCGGTCACCCGCCTCCTAATCCTAAGCTCCGTTGGCTTGTCCATCCTCGTGTCCACGCTCTCCATCCAGTACCTCCTACCTGTCCGACCACATCCGCATCTGTGGCCGTACCTGCAGTTCTCCCGCCTCCTGACCTACCAGGTCGCACACACCAGCTCGACCGAGCTGCTGTTCTCCGCCGTCCTGCTATACCAGTTCCGAGTCCTCGAAAGGATATGGGGGAGCCGAAAGTTTGCGAGTTTTGTCGCCGTGGTCTTCTGGTGCAATGTCGTGGTCGTGCCCGCGCTGGTCGTCCTGCTGAAGCTTGTGACCCTGGGCTGGTATAACTACCTCCCGAGCGGGTCGGCCGGGCTGGTGTTTGCCCTGCTGAGCGCATGGGCGGAGGAGGTGCCACGCATATACAGGTACAAGATCGCCACGGGCTCACCGGCCGCGTCGGCGGGCGGCGGACCACCACAAGTGCCGGGTATCATCTTGAGCGACAAGTCCACCACGTACCTGCTGGCGGCGCAGTTGGCGCTCAGCCAGTTTCCCTATTCCCTCCTGCCCGCCGCCGTAGGGTGGACGGTAGGCACGGCGTGGATGGGCGAACTGCTTCCTGGTGGACTGGCCCGATGGAGAATCCCCGCGTGGATGGTTGGTGAATCGAGCAAGAGAAAAGAACGAGACCGGTACGAAGGGCTCAGGCGCCGGTTAGAGGAGGAAGGCAGTTCGGCGGATGGGATGAGGACCGTCAGTGACCGAGTTGGTGCTGGCGGAGCAGAGCAGGAGAGTCAGAGGCGAGGGGGCTTTGGCAGGCAGATCCTGGGATATTTCACGGGATCTTCTTGAGGAACGCCGGTTCTCACGCCTTCGAACATAGACGTAATCTTGCCGGCAGGAAAGCTCTCTCAATAAGAGGCCATCCAGGACCTTTTGAAGGATTGAATTGAAAACGCCGGAAAAGACCAACTTTGCTTGCTTTCGTCTGCACTTGTATCTGCTATGGGGTAGAGGTGTCGAATCTACCACACCTCCTGGACCCCGACAAAATAACGGGCCATGGGGGTTAAAAGCCGCATCACGTATCCTTGCAGGTGAGAGTGCATGTGTGGGCATATGAGGATCAACAAGGCGACTTGGTCAGTGTTCCAGGACATAGAGGTCAAGATGCGGGAAGAGAGAGAGTGTATGTAAAGACAAGAAACGTGCCCTCTCGATAGTCTTCTAATCTATACTAGCAGCAAAGGATATCTCTCTCTACCTATGTAGGTCTCGACCATCTTTCCGTTTTCCTTGCGGGCAGGGAAAGAGTCATAACCAAGTTCCAACTATTGAGCTTGTTGATGAAGGGGCGTCGAGCTCTGGTAAAGGTAGATCCGGAGTATCTCATGGAGACTTGATACTTACCATATGGCCTTGAATGAATTATTCGGTGTAGCGGTCCTTCGAACGCAGTTTAACCTGGCTTGCTGGTAGGCGGACACATTGGCTGAACCAGCTGACTCGCCTGTCATGGTCATGCAATGGCTTCTCTTTTATTCCGTCGTGGAGACATGGCTTGTTATCCTCCCAGAGGAGACTTCTGGTGGTCGAGATAGAGGACTCTCAGATGGGGAGCTGATCCATCTTTATGAATAGGAAGCTGAATTCCGAGATTCCACGAATCGATCTTTCATCCCTCGCCCGAATTCTTAGCTTGATCCTCCAGAGCCTGCTTGTACATCTTCATCGCGACATCCAAACTTTTCGATATAGGTCCCGTCAGCTGTCTGACGACATGTCGTCCGCCTTTGATGGCATTGTGATGGACTTTGTGTCTTTTGCCAGCTCTATCATTTCGTTCGTTTAGCTCTCTCTCCTTTGCTCGGATGATCTCTTGTCTTTCCTTATCCGCATCCTCTGCGATGGCGTTGATGCGCTCATGTGCGCGGTGGAGGCTTTCGACTAGACTGGCCACCTCGTGGGCGCGAGAGGGGTCTCCGGACAAAAAGGCGTTCCAGAACTGTCGTAGAAACTCAACTGTGGTGGCATGAGTGAGGCTGAGTCGGTCGTAGATTGCGGTACTGAGCCCGGAGGCCTCTGGTATGGGGGAAGTCTGGTCACGATGAGCTTGGATGAGAGAGAGCACATGTTTCATCGCAATCGAGGAACCACTTTCCACTCTTGGAGAAGACTCGTCATCCATTTCATCGTCTTCGTCCTCCTCGAATTCGCCGATGGGGATGACACCAACGCCGGGTTGGGAGAAATGCGCGGTGAGGTCGGCGTGCACGCCTTTGATGGCTTTGTCAGGATCGAGATTTCGAAAAGGATCGCTATCAACTACAGAATTTGCACCAGCTTGGGCGGCCTGGCTGTCGGAGAAGAAGCGACTTTGATCACGGATGTTGAGCACGATGCGTTGCTGTTCCGGAGTACCTTCCAGATCGCGCAGCTTAAGCTGTTCGTACGTGGCCTCGGTCATCCCGATGGGGGCAGATGCATCAACATCAGAGGGCTTGACAGCCGCCATGAGCTTCTCGCTTATCGCGTTGAGTTTTCGGATTATGGGCGCCTTATCCAGCGTGGTCGGTCGCAGCTCACTATCAGGTCGATTTCCGTAGCCGAAGTGATTCTCCTCGTTTCCTTCTAGATCGATAAACTTGGGAATATGCATTTCAGTCGCAGTAGGTCGGAGACCAGTGACAAGAGGATGATTCAAATAATAGTCGACATCGATGTATTGGTCACGGGATTCCCTCGTTGGGTCAAATTTGAGTCCTCGAAGTTTCATGAGTAGCTGGCTCTGGAAAAATCTCGACCAGAAATCTTTATCGTCAGGGATCTTGCGGGGTACAAGTTCATCGTAGACGATGCGCATGACGGGGTATTGTTCAAAGATAGCACGAATCTGATCTTGTCTAAGACTCATTCTCCCACCATCATCCTTTTTGATTCCGGCCAGAACGTTGAAGCTGCCTTTTCCTTGACTCTTCGAGAGTGCATGTGCTCGGAGGAGATGCACACGGGAGGACCAAAATTGTGCTCTAAACTGTGCGTCAGATATTGACTCAGGCTTTAGACTGAGTGCTTCCTTGAATGTCTTCTGTAACACGGGATCTTCTTGCATCAAGGACTGCTGAAGCTTTACGTCGGATTTGAGCCGCTCGTCGTCTTCCCAAAGATTGATTGCCCGACCAGAACCGGAAATAGCATTGGCCATGGTCATGGCAGCCGACTGGCCTCCTGAGGAGACTGCCGCGGCATTTTGAGCCGCCTTCTGCGCTTGAATGACATTGGCGAGAGCCTCTTTGATGCCGTTGGCCTCACCCCGTGGATCTTTGGAAGACGTAAACGTGAAGACATGAGCAACAGCTTCAGACTGTCCGGGATCCTGCGCAAATATCTTCAGCATCACCTTGGGATTCGATTCAGGGGTCTGTTGCAGGTTTGTGATATTCGCAGCAGAGAGCACCAGAGTTGGAGCCGCATCTGGTGGCTGGGCTGGAGTCCATGACACGGATTTCCTGTCTTTAGAGATTGATAGGATGCCTGGGTGCTTCTTATATGAGGCCTGCCCCTGCGGAGGAGCCATTCCTTGTGCGCTTATTGCCTCGCTTCCACACGAGCCAGCAAAAGGGACTTATCGATTCGTCGTGTAGACGGAATCGTTTGACAGTGACGGCGGAAGGATGAATTGCATCGCGTTTGCGATCAATGTGGTGTGGGACTGATCCTGACACCCGGAGCTCAGAGGGCTAGGACTTGAAACTTTATCATCAATGCCCGGTGTGCAACAACACAGTCTAGTCGAGTGAAGCGAAGGAGAGGATGACCTTGAAACAAAAGGCACATGGGACTGGCTACACAGGCTCCGACTTCCCAGGGATTGAGAAAGATTGACAGAAGTTGACATCATGACAAACATGCCAAGGCCTCATAAATGCCGCCTTGCTGGCGTCTCGGCATATCCAAATTAGGTAAAGTGGTAAATTACCTCCAGGCACCAGCTGACTACTCACGTGCTACTCAGGACTACACAAAGTCCTCAGCCTCACTTTCTTTGATGTCTCCTAGCCTTGTGACCTGTATCTGGTCCCAATCGTGGTCAATGCGGCGCGTTGGACAGTCCTTCATACAAGGACACACGAATATACTGTCACAACAGCCCTTGATAACCATCAAATGTGGTCTCATGTTGTCTACCATGCTTTCCTCCCCTTGACGTAGGGCCCTTGCCCCCAAGTGTAGCATGGGAGCATGCTACCACAGTACCGCAAGCGAAATCTGATACACTCAATCGATGTTGAAACCAATCTGGCGGGCACGTCAGCTCGTCCACATAAGTTGGGTTTGCCAGAGAAGATTTGCCAGCGCCCAATCCACCAGAATTAACGTCACGCAACCTTTTGAAGAGGAACGACTTCCGTGGTACAGCCCAGATCAGTTTTATCCGGTGCAGATCGGTGAGACACTCGATTCTAGGTACAAAGTGGTGGGCAAGCTTGGGTATGGGGCATACTCTACGACCTGGCTTTGTCGAAATTTGGAGTATGGTGCTCCTTCAGTCCTGCGGCACCTCTGCTGATGGTTCGAACAGCGATCCTGGATTTGCAGCCGTCAAAGTCTGCACTCGAGAAAGTGCCCAATCTACCCGTCTTTACCGAGAACTCCAGTTTTACGAGCACGTCAGCGTTCTCAACTCGCACCACGGTGGTCAAGCTTATATCCGCGGATTACTCGAAACATTCGCCATCAACGGCCCTGCTGGTCAACACTTGTGCCTCGTCCACCCTCCGATGCACATGACTATTCAAGAACTGCAGCTTCAGAATCCATCACATCGTCTCAATGAGCAGATTTTGAAGTGGACTCTAGTTAATTTGTTCCGTGCCCTGTCTTTCCTACATGATGAAGCCAGGGTGATGCACGCAGGTAAATTTACTGAGGGTTATGAACCTCTCCGTCTTTGACTGATAATACGAATTAGATATCAATCTATCAAACGTTATGCTGACAATTGGCGATAAGTCCTTGCTCTCGGACTTTGAAGACGAAGAAAGTCAAGACCCATCGCCCACCAAAGTGATTGATGACGTCCGCACAATCTATGGCTCTCGCCAGCTGGGTCTTCCGAAGACTGGCCTGTGGGGCCAGCCGGTCCTGTGTGACTTTGGAGAAGCTCGAATTGGGGAGTTCCATGGAGGACTCATTCAGCCCGAGTTATATCGTGCTCCTGAAGTGTTATTCAATATGACGTGGAACTCGAGCGTTGATATTTGGAATGTTGCTGTTATGGTAAATGAATTGTCACCTCCAAACCCTTTAGCTACATTCCTGGCTAAGTCTTGTGTCATAGATATGGGATCTGTTCGAAGACCGACACTTATTCCATGCTCTGGACGAGAATGGAGAATCATCAGCAACCCACCATATCGCGGAAATGGTCGGTTATCTGGGCTTCCCGCCTCTTGAGTACCTGCAACGAAGCCAAGTCACACAGAAGGTCTTTGATGAGCAAGGTCGGTATATTTACACTATCGATCGTTCACAGATGAGCCTAACACATTCCAGGCCGCTGGAAGGGAGCCGGAGGGGTCGATATCCCATCACACTCGCTTGAAGAGTCAGAAAACGGCCTGAGTGGTGAAAACAAACAAAGGTTTCTCACATTCGTGAGATCCATGCTTAGATGGGTGCCCGAGGAGAGAAAGGGAGCCACCGAACTGCTCGAAGATCCGTGGTTGAAGAAGGAAATTCCGTGAAAGGTCCTACGGCTAGACAAGTATTACTTTGATGAAGGGCTCCAGCGTCTCTCAGTGTCGACTTACCACCGCCTCACCAGCCAACAATGGAGAGGGCGCCGAACATCGAACTAGCCACGCTGAGGAGCAATACTCATCCTTGGCTGCTCGCTGCTAAGCACATCATCGTGCTGAAGCCGAGGTGGCCTTCTGGGACAACAAGCCCGCCGCGAGCTCTCACGAGTGGATCTCTGACTTTACCTTTGTCATTGGGAATCACGCATCTACCATACCGTCCCCGGTGGACAGACTGCCACAGTCAAGGCGGTGATCAGAAGGTTCCAGTATGCGGGAGAGGCATATGACAACTGAATTGTCGTTTCGACACCCTCTGGGTAAGACAACACCTTGATCGAGATAATTGTGGCGATATATACGGCAGCTGATCGAGTTCCTGATCAATAACGCTTAGCGTCTCTGCAATCGACACACAAATCCTTAAAGATTGCCAAGCACAGAATGTCGAGGACCTGGCGTATGCTTTCGATCCAATCTCATGACACAACCGGGATTTCCGTTCTTATGCGCTCAAGATTATCATAGCTTCTCCGGTGCCTCATCTATTCCTTGTAGTCCTATCGCAGAATTCCCCTCGTAATGGAGTAAGTCCTGTCCATGGAATAGGCTACCTTGCTATGAATATCCGGGTTACGACGGGGGGGCGCCCAAAAGCTTCAGCTTCGGAACTATCCTACCAATAAGGGTTGAGGCGCACGATCCGGAGTATCGAGGTCCCAGTCAAGGACTAGCGACGACCAGACAGGTATATCTATCTCCATATTCCGTCTGAAGCACGACGGAAGACGTACAAGCATCCCCTTCAAGAAGATATTCGTCCACTCTATTTCCACGATGGAAGCAGCAACACCTCACGCAGATGAAAAGGCCGTCCCTAAGCCTGAACCACCGATTCACACCGAAGACTTCAAGGTAACAGCGCATGGCGATGTGCTAGCTGAGGAGGCCCTTGGGGCCAGTGTACAACCTGGATATTTCAGGTCTCCAACATTCTTGGGCACTGTCCTGGTATGTGGTGTATAATACCTAGGCATTGCGTGCCTGACACTAAGGCGCTGCCACAGGCCCAAGCATTGAGTGTGCAAGCGGCATATTTCGGCTGGGTCCTTGCTTCTAACAGCCTCGCTACCATGAATGAAGAGCTTGGACCAAGCGACAGCTACCTTTGGATTCCGCTGGCTTACACTCTCACTCTGGCGACTGGTTATCTTCTCTTCGGACGGCTCTCGGATATATTTGGACGCAGATGGTTTGTCATCTATTCAACCGCCCTTGTTCTCGTTGGTTCTATCGTCGCCTGTACAGCTCAATCGATTTCGGCCTTGATCGTCTCGAATGTCTTCATTGGTCTCGGCGGTGCAGCTCAGTTCTCTTACGGCTGTATATTACCAGAGCTAGTCCCTTGCAAGGCACGAGGACTGGTCAACGGCTTTATCATGGTTTTTTCAATCCCTGGTGCAGCATTCGGTCCAGTCATCGCCAAAGCCCTGATTGTCAGTACCGCAGCAAGGTGGCGGTGGAATTACTACCTAACCATCATCATGCAGGGCGTCGCCATATTACTTTTTTTTCCTGTTCTACCGACCTCCAACATTTAAAATGTTGCATATGAATAGGACACTGAAGGAGAAAGTCATGACACTCGACTTTGGTGGTATCACGCTCTTCCTCGCGGGTATGGTCCTTTTCCTCCTGGGTATCAACTGGGGCGGAAACATCTATCCCTGGAAGTCTGCTGCTGTTATTTCGACCATTATCATCGGATTTTTACTCTTGGTCGCCTTCGTGGTATATGAATCATACGTCCCATCCGACCCGTTTGTTCCCCTGTGGCTCCTCAAGAACACTCAGTTCATGCTGCTGACGGTGATTGCCTGTGTCGGAGGAATGCTATACTATCCCCTCAATATTGTTTGGCCCACAGCGACTGCGGCCCTGTGGACAGATGACCTTATCTACCAGGGCTGGCTTACCATGGCATTCGTAGGTGGCAACACCCTGGGCGACATAGTCTGCTGTGCTATATTTGCACGCATTGGAAGAATCCGCTATCAACTCATGTTTTTCACGACTGTGGTGACAGCCTTGATCGGCTCGCTCGCTTCGACAACCCAACATTCTAAGGACCGGAGCATGGTCCTTGTCACCCTGGGAACAATCGCCTGCGGCTGTGTGGAAATGATTCCCATCACCTCCATCACTTTCACCGTCCAACCCGAAGACATTGGGATGGCGATAGGAACTCAAGGTGCCATCAGGTCGCCGTCGGTTCGATCGCCGTCGCCATGTATGGGTCTGTTCTCTCAAGCAGAAATACTGCACTCGGTACAAAACTTATCCCCAAGGCCGTTACAGCAGCCGGACTTCCAGCTTCATCCTTACCCGCACTGTTCACGGCCCTCACTCAAGGTGCAGATGCCCTACAGACAGTACCGGGATTCAATGCTCGAGTTGGTGCTGCGCTCTCCACTGCACAGAAAGACGCGTTCTCCGGGGCCTTGAAGATCGTTTTCGTGATGACCATCGCATTCGGTGTTTGTGGGATGGTTGCCTCTGTCTTCATCAAGAATATTGACCACCTCCTGACGGGGGAGGTGGTGCGAAGGTTGCACGATCGTGGACAGACAGAACTTCACGAGGCAAAAGCAAGAGAATACGACGCTCCAAGATTGGCGACAGATGTTGAAGAGAAAACAGGTTGAAGGTGGGATTGAATTTCATGGTCCTCGTCAGCCTTTTTGTGAGACTATATGATATATCTCTGCGTGCACACGAATTCACAGATCGGCGCAGAGAGGAGTCCACCCATGGACATTTATTTATGTGCCCACGCCGCCGATGGTGTGAATAAGAGGGTTAATAATCTCCGAACGCTTAAGAAGGGCAGAATGTACAAAGGCCTCTCACCTCTGAGCGCCAGGATTTCGGAAATCCGGGAACCGGAAAAGTGCCGAATTCCTCGTTCCTCTGCAATCCTCCGATCTACCAATCCACTTCCGTTTTCCTAGCCTCTATTGTTGCATCCTTTAAAAATTCATCAGAGCGCCAAGTGCCTCTGATCTATGCATTCGCGAGTGCTTATCTGGCCTTGAGTCTATGAAAGGCAAGGGCTCCTCCCTCTCTACACTGTGCAATGGATAGCCGAAACAGATTTCAAGATAAAGTCATTGCTATAACGGGAGCTGGTTCAGGAATCGGTCTGGCCACAGCGCACTATCTGGCCAAAGAAGGAGCCGCTCTCGCCCTCGCAGATATCCGTGATGAAGCCCTGCAACAAGCAAGAGACTTGATCACAGCACAAACACCGGGAGTCAAGCTTCACACATACGCACTCGATGTCTCTAAGAATCAGGACGTGGAAGACTGGGTCGGAGCGATCATCACAGCCTTTGGTCGACTGGACGGCGCGGCCAACCTCGCTGGCGTATTCAGCCGGACCATTGACGGCATTTCGACGCTTTCTGATACAAACTGGCATTCCGTGCTCGATATCAACTTATCCGGAGTGTTTTACTGTCTCCGTGCACAGCAAAAGGTCATCTCGAACGGAGGCAGCATTGTGAACGCGTCCAGTGTTGCAGGCCTCTACGGGCATCCCAACTACCCGGCATACTGCGTGAGCAAAGCCGGCGTTCTGGCGTTGACCAGGTGCGCAGCGCGAGATGGGTGCAAGGGAGGTCAGAGTGAACTGTACCTGCCCGTAAGACTCTAGAGTTCCTTTATGTTCGGTCTCGACTTCTAACCGTTAAAAACCTGAATACAGAGGACGCGTCCGCACCCCCATGATGGACTCAGTGCACCAGTCCTTGTCGGGAGTCACCTTCTCCGCGAACCCATCAGCACTGCAGCGAGAAGCAGAACCTGAAGAAATTGCCGCACTCATAGGCTTCTTGCTCAGTGATGAGAGTCGCTTTGTCACTGGAGCGGAATATAAGATCGACGGCGGTAGAATGGCATAGATCTCTGGAACAGAACGCAGATGCTCAATGTTCCAGCGGTCGCTTTCTGATTGATAGAGGAGTTCGACGGAAACGACAATCCTCTTCTGGACCATCTAGTGTCAGTGAATGTCAAGTTCTATATGATATGTCCGCTGGGCATCAGCGCAACAGAGGCATTCGATTCACAAACTGAGCATTCGAATGCGCCCGCGTCTATTCATAGAATGTTCACTACATCACAACCCTTGAACTGCGAGAATCCATGCGTCATGTCGATATCCAGGCTCAGAATGACCATTCCAACAGGTTCAGAGCCCGTCTCCCAAAGCAATTAGTATGAGCAACTCTGGCCGGACCGCCAGAGGGGTGATCAGCATGAAAGCTTCAAGCGTACGGGCAGCATGAATCTGGAATGGAGTCAATCCAACGTCTAAACCTTCCTACCAACCGAGGACAGCGGCTCGCCCTTGAATTTGTATGTTCAAGGAATTTCGGGACCAGCGAAATTCCGAAGGTGATCCCGAAGCACCAATAGAACATGCAGTTGTGGAGGCGAAGAGAACTATCACTCACCAAGGCTGAATGCTAAGAAAGTCTTCTGGGAACTAAGAACCTGGGGGCCCCAGATCTCGGCTCTGAAGGGCCATGTCGGAGCTTGCCAGGGTCCCCCAGGTGGCAGAGAGGGAAAGAGAGAAAGAAGCTCGACTCCCTTTCACAGATCAGACGCTTTTTCTCTCTCTTTCTCTACAATCACCGTGGCCTATTCACAAGGTTTGATATCCTTGCAAGGATTTCGAGACTCGAGGGGTATTTCGCTACTGAACAGGCTCATCGACACGACGTGGCAGTGTTTGGGCAGGAGCATGGCCTTGGAGAGTCATCGCCTTCTGCTACCAGTGACTATACAGGGTCGACAGGGTTGGCTGAACCACTGGGCCCAGACCAGCGGGTTGCTGACGAAACGTTATCGACATGGAATCCATTTATACATGCTACCCAGCTGCCGTTATCGCCATCGGCAGCAAGGAATATTTCCCCCGGGAGCAAACCACATCCAAAAATGAAAGACAACAGACATTCAGCTCGTCAAGCTGACTCAAAGTCCTTGGGGTGCCCTTTTGTCGATGACTGTAGATTTCCAGAATGTTGCAAAGACGATCTTCAGCTTTGCTCTGAACAGCCGGGATATTTGGAGGACGTGCCATCTGTGAGGGCAAAGGTCCAGCGGTTCTTTGACTTCTCAAGCCTTCACTGTGCGTATATCGCGACCGAGATTCCCATCTGGTTTGGGCGGCGAGCTGGCATGAATAGATCCGTGCCTGGACGAGGCACAGACGCTGGCGCAATTTGGCGACTTTGTTCAAAAGCGCGATCTGGATCAGCCAAATGCCGACGACTTGTGGGGAATGGCAATACTCCATCTGTCCATCGCTGTTCTGTCCATCCTGGAAGACTTTCACTCGAGTGGCCACGACGATAGCACCCCGGGATGGACCAGATTTCTGAAGGCCTCTCATCTGCTGGACCATGCCACTGCGATGGGAGTGGGCAATACCGCAACGATCCAAGCATGCACCATGAAGGCGATTTATTTGACCTATGCCGAGAAATTCAACATGGCATACGATGTCGTGGGCCAGGCCGTCCAGCTGTGTTACCTGGTCGGGCTCCACGATCAGCCCAAGAACGGCAAACCGTTGAGCCCATTTGAGGCTCACATGCGCCAGAGGGTGTTTTGGACCACGTACTGCCTCGAGAAGAACATCGCCTTTGCCAGAGGACTGCGACTGCCTTACCTGATCTGTGATAGCGACATCAATATCCAGATCCCGCCTTGCGCCTCTGACGACGACGACCAGAGAGTGGAGATGCAGTATCTTGACGAGGTCCAGGCGTTTTCAGACTACCTCCACAGCACGGTCCAAGCAACACGCCTGAGCACCGAGATCTGGGATTGCATGCTCTGTCCCAACGCCAAAAGGCCCGTCGACGAAGATAAGGTCATGGCCATCGACGCCAAACTCCAAAACATTCTCGACCGACTGCCAGACTATCTTTCCCTGGGGAGGAGATCTCAGGTGGCGGCGTCGGCGGCAGCATCGCAGCAGCAACGGCAGCAGTACCTCCAGGGATCTCTTCGTCGGATATCTCGACGAGCAAGAATCTTGTTTCTGGTAAGTACTTCTGCGCTTTGACCCTATCACAAATCCCTTGGAGATGAATGGTCTAACGGTGCATGGCATGGCTCCAACCACAGCGCACCAATTACTTCCGTCTCCAGATGCGTCGGAAGGAGCTCCACGCGGGTAGATTCTGGCGACGAGATCGCCGGACTTGTCTGGACATTGCGGACAAGACGGTCGCCACCGCCTACGAGTTCTACTTCTCGCCCGTGGCGGAACCTCTGGACCGGTACTCGTGCGCCATCTACTTGCTGGAGGCTGTCTCGGTGCTGGCGGCCGTTCTGCTCGACGACAACGTCGACCGCGACTGTCTGGTCCAGGCGTCGACTTCTTTCACACGGGCCCTGGGCGTGCTCAGGACCACCACAGCCGGCCTGCGCCTGGCCAGGTCGAGCCTGAAGAGGATGGAGCAGACTATCGCCGCGGCCGAGACCATCGCACGGTCTTTTGACCTGTCGTCCAACCACGCTGCGATCGACCCTGCGCGCGATGCTGCAACATCGCCGACCATTGAATTCGACGCATTCGGTCAACCGTGTAACCAGAGGCAGAATAATCCATCTTCTATTGGTCCCTTTCTATTCAATGAGCCACTTGACATGGAGTTATGGGCCGCGCTGGATAGTACCAACGAGATGGTTAATTCTACTACCGAGCAACTACTCCTGAATCTCTAGCGTGGCCGATAAAGAACCTAAGGGAGAGCTGAGCTTGTATTGGAGACGCAGGCAAGGAACCTGCTACGTTCGCGTCTTTTCGCTATATCTCCCCTATAACGTACAAGAATAAGCAATTAAACACTACTCTGTTAGCACCCGAACCCTTTTGGTACTATCGACTCAGTCTGACGGTTGACTATCCTATCGACCAGAGTCTATCGCCTCATATGGAGAGTCGGTCCGCAGAGAATACAACCTCGCTCAACTGGACGACCCAGATCTTGGAAAACGCCAACAAGACGACCTTGTCATGAGCGAGGGCAAAGTTGCCCATACTCAGCTCCGCGGACTCTCCGTCCAGGAAGAACCACCGGTTGAATATGCCAATGACCTTTCCCTGCGGATTTCTCACCACGAGCCCCTCGGCCTCGATGGTCCAGACCCTGCCACGATCGTCGACCTTGATCCCGTCGGGCGCTCCTCCGCGCGTCATGGCGAACAGTTCCTTGTCGTGCGGCGTGCACCCGTCGCCGAGGCGGTATTTGTAGATGCCCGGGAACCCGGTGCTCGAGTTTGACGGCCCGATCGTGGCCGTGTACGCCGTCTCAGACGCGTACAGGGTCGTGAAGTTCTTGTCGAACGCGACGCCGTTGGGGAAGAGGATGTCGGCCCGGTCCAGTACGGCGCGCAGGGTTTGTGTGCGCGGGGTGAATTTCCAGTAAGAGTTGGGAACGTCGGGTGTGTGGAAGGGGTATCCGTACGCGTTGAAGTCCAGGCACGAGAATATCATCTCGACCTCGCCGTTGACGGCGCAGGACTGCGGGTGACTCTTACTGCGTGGAGGCACCAGGGCTATGTCGTCCAGACTGGGATACTGCAGCCCAAAGTACGAGTTGACGATCTCGTCGGTCTCGAACGTCGTCGGGTTGATGGTGACGATGGACCCCCCGGCGTCCGGCGACCCGGCCAGCACAAAGTACACGGTGCCGTTGAAGTAGTACCCGCCGTTCGGGTTCGCCAGCGGGAGCAACTGCGTCTGGGTGGTGTGCAGCGCCGGGGTCGTGACCGTGCCGTTGTCCAAATGGAAGACCTGGACTCTGCCGAACTGCGCCACCCCGATGGCCGAGGAGAACACACGGCGTTGCCCTCTGGAGCCCATGCGCCGGCCTCGAACGCCGTGAGGCCGGACTGATTCACCGCCAGCACCGGCTCCCCTTGGACCAGGGCGGCAAACTCGTCGTCGAAGCAGATGTACGGCGACGACGGATCCGCCTGGCTCTGGGCACCGACGGGACCTGGCGCGTCGGTCTGGACGAAACTGTCTGAGAGATTGGACGAGAACGGCCGCGGGAGGAAGAAGGTGTCGACGACCGGGATGGACTTGCACAGCAGCGAGCTGTTCTTCTGGGCGAGGACACCGGCGATGATGCCCGTCGTGGCGAAGACGATGGACTGCGAGCACCACATTTTCTGGTCTGGTCTGGTCTGGTCTGGTCTGGTCTGGTCTGGTCTGCTCAGGTCGAGATCAGATATTGCCAGGATCGGTCATACGGTGATGTTGAAAGGGTTATCACTCGATGTGGACGAGGATGTGTTGACAGGAGAACTGCGGGAAGAGAGACCCGGCATATGTATATGTATATATACACGCATAGCTACGAGGTAGAGCTCAGCTCCGATTGAGTAGCCGGGCATGAGCGAGGCAGGCTGCACTGCAGGGGGGCCACGGGATGCGAGTCTATAGAGTATATCCCCGATCGGAATTGTAACACGATATACATACCTACGTACCTACCTGCACACATACATACATACCTAGGTATTCAAACCCCGCGGGGAAAAAACCTGCATAAGGATGTTTTATCTGGTGCTCGGTCCGGCAAGGAAGGGTTGGCCCAATGATCCAGTCTCACCGGGCTGGGGTTGGGTTGGGTTCCCTCTGAGTTCCGATAGGCAGCCCCCAGACACTGACACCTGACTGTTTCCTGTGTCCTCGTGTCTCTCGCTTCACGGATCCGAACGTCCATCGCGAATGGCTGGATTCATTCCATTGAAGAAACCTCGGGGCGACTTTCTACATGGAGCCGTGTGTCAGTTCCCAGTTTTGCGGGTCTGCGGTAGTACATTAATTACCGGCACCGTAAGGCCAGTGACGTTACGTACTGGTATGTATGGATGATCTTGTCTTGCACACAGCTGGGGGCAACGGAATAGATACACCTATCACCATGTAGCGTCAGGCGCGGCATTCCGTTCTTTTTCGTTTTTGTTGGCATAATCGCGCACGCGTTGAGTCTCCGTCGATAGGGTATTTATCTAAGATATACAACCCTTCTTCATATCTATTCTTTGGCCGCCGATCTCTGACACTTCGATACTTTAGTGACGACGACCTAACGAATAGAACGCCGTAAAGACCTGGTATGGGATCACGATGCCTTTAAGACATTGCTGAGTGAGCAGAAGCAGAAAAGTACCTACGAGGATTGAGGCTCTAGACTAGGAATTATTTGCAATGGAGATGAATGAATAAGAGAATGAGTAGCGTGCATTGAACCTAGATACTCTTTGACTCTCTCACTCAATAGCATCTTATCATGTTAAAATTTGCCTGAGAGAGAGAAGCAGGTGTATTTGGTAGAGCGACTATCGAAAGGGCGGGTATCCCTTTTAATTTTGCCCGCGGTATGAGAAGATCACGTCGAACCGAGTAGCGGATGCAACAGCCCATCCTGGCAGGGTGGTCATAGCTACGATTTTGACCGTTGTCAATGCAAAAAATATAGCACGACGCTATTGGCACCGGCATTCCGAACTCGACATGTTGGACTGTTCGAGTCGTGGGCATCCAGGACCAGGGGCGACACTTTTTCTTTTTTTCTTTTCTTCTCCTTCAGACTATCTCTTCTCTTGTCCATTGACCTCCCAGCATGTTGGCCCAGGCTAGAGGATTTTAGCTTGTGGAAACCTTAATGTACCACGTGTGGAAAGCATTTTCATTCTTCGGTAAAGCGAGCGGCTTCCACCTTGTTCCGTTGGCCGCACGGCGCCACGCAGACAGACTCTAGTGTTGCCCCAAGCCGATGCGGAAGGTTAGCCGAACAATTTACCCTGCGGCACACACCAAAGTTTCAGGCGCGCTAGATAGATTTCCTTGTAATCAATCAAGTTATTCAACCCACATCTAGGAACTGGCAACGCTCACAAGTATATCGGTTGCAAGCTGAGACCCTCGACACCGGCCTGTGGACGTCGAACCAAGCCGCATTCAATCTGCGAGGGCCGCGTGTAAGGGCATTCGGCTTTTGCTACTGGGCCAATAGCGAGTCCGCTGCGGATCAGATAGATGAAATTTTTCATCTGATGCCCCGCCAGCCTACAAGATGCTGTCGACGCCTGGTCTGCCCTATCCCTGCGGTCTCTGTTGATCCCCACCTCACAGCATTCCGCGAGCTATCAGCTTGGCCGATAGAAGCTTGTCGCCCTTTATTCGGTCTTGGCATCTCTGATCTGGACTCTTAGACTTGCGACTATTCAAGATGCTACCTCACCATGCGACAGGGTTTGCATTGCTGCCCCCTCCACCCAAGGGAAAATTGCTTGAAGCGAGCAAGTCACACCCCGCCGATCTCGGATTTTTACGGTTGGTGTATGCTGTCCCTGTGTATATAATGGTGAAATGATCCGCCCCTGGCCCTGTTGAACTTTTTATCTTATCAATCTGGTTTATCAATCTGGTTTATCAATCTGGTTTATCAATCTGTGTTGTGACGACCTCCCTACGTCCACCCACCATCCCAATCCTTGAACTTCGTTATGAAACCTCTCGCTGGTAAGCTGGAGGTTCCTGGCTACTTGGCAGCCCTGGGCAGTAAACCTTCCGAGCCACGGTCAGACGTGCTCGCCGGCCATGGAGCCACCTCTGACCATTCCCTCGAAAAGGATGTCCGCAACAACACCGCCTCGTCGCTCGCTGATACATCCGACGATGAGTCCGTCGAGAAGATCGATACCAATGCCGAACATGGTGTACAGGCGGTGCAGGCCATGACCTATGCATGGTCGAAAAAGGAAATCATTTTCCTGTATATTTTGTGAGTCCAGATCTCACCCGAGTGCTTTGATCGAATCCTGTGTGCTGATGTCGCTCAGCATCTGGCTCATTTCCTTTCTCCTCGCATTCTCAAACGGCATCATCAACACTTTGACTCCCTACGTGACGAGCTCCTTTCAAGAGCACTCGCTGACCGCCCTGACGAGCGTCATCTCATCCCTGGTGGCCGGTATCTGGAAGCTCCCATATGCCAAAATCATGAACGTGTGGGGCAGACCACATGCATTTGCTATAAGCGTGGCCTTCATGACCATGGGCTTGATTATGATGGCCGGCTGCAAAAATGTCCAGACCTACTGTGCGGCTCAGGTCTTTTACTGGATGGGCTACAATGGCATCGACTTTAGCATTACCGTGTGCATTGCCGATACTTCTAAACTGAAGAATCGAGGCTTCATGATCGGCTATTCGTCTTCGCCATTCCTCATCACCACTTGGGTCTACGGATATGCGGCCGACAGCGTGATCAACGGCATGGGTTATCACTGGGGCTTCGGTATCTTCTGCATCATCGTCCCCATCGTCATGGCTCCCTTCGGAATCATGCACTGGATGGCGCAGGAAAAGGCGCGCAAGGCTGGCCTCATCCCTCCACGGGCCACCGCGAACATGACTCTGGCTCAGAAGACCCGCCACTACCTCAAGGAGTTCGATGTCATCGGTCTCCTCATCCTCGCCACCGGTCTGGCGCTCTTCCTCTTGGCCTTCAACATCTATTCCTACCAACCGGATACGTGGCGATCTCCCATCATCATCTGCTTCCTCATCTTTGGCGGCTTGCTCGTCATCGCCTTCGGCGTCTGGGAAGCCAAATTCGCTCCCATCACCTTTGTCCCGTGGGAGCTGCTAAAGAATCGCACGGTCATCTTCACCTACACCATGGCGGCTTCCCTGTACACTGCTTGGTATATTTGGGACAACTACTTTTATTCGCTCCTCGTCGTCCTCTTCAACCAGACCGTCGTTCATGCAACCTACATCAGCAACATCTACACCATGGGCAGCTGCTTCATCTGTCTGGTCTACGGAGTTTGCCTGCGCTACATGAGCGGCCGCCTGAAACTTTACTCTCTCTTCTGGGGTGTCCCACTCACCATCCTCGGGGTCGGTTTGATGATCAAGTTCCGCCAACCCGACGTCGACATCGGATACATCGTCATGTGTCAGATCTTCGTCGCCTTCGGTGGCGGTGTGTTGGTAACCTCGGAGCAGACGACGCTGATGGCCGTGTCTAAGCAGCGCGACTTCCCCGCCCTCTTGGCCTGCGAGAGCATGGTCATCGCCATTGGCTCCGCTATCGGTTCGACCATCGCAGGAGCCATGTGGACCGGCATCTTCCCGAAGAAACTGCTCAAGTATCTCCCGGCCAGCGCGCAAGGAAATTTCGCCAACATCTACGGCGACTTGACCGTCCAAGCCAGCTATCCTCTGGGCAGCCCGACCAGAGACGCCATCAACAGGAGCTACGCGGAGACTCAGCGATACATGCTCATCGCCGCCACCAGTCTCTACACCATCACCCTTGTGAGCGTCGGGCTCTGGCAAGATGTGGACGTCCGCACGATGAAGCAACGGACGGCTGGTCTGTTGTAAACCGAACAAGACTTCTCGTGTCGGTCACGGATCGCAGCCGAGTCGTTGACCGCGACGTCGCACGACTGTAGAAGAGTGAGTTTCAGGATTGGGATATTCCCATCTTCATGACATGCGCAGGATGCCGGGTGAGATGTATGTTTTGATATAATCAGTGATTCAAAAAACCTAGGTAGGATGTATAGCTTAATGAAGGACCCCGAAATCGTACCAAGACGACAGGTCTTCGCAACGAACTCAAGCGCCCGTGGCACCCGTGGAACCTTGATCCTTTTTGGATCTGGGCGAGCCACGCTCACTCGGGAAAGACAAATAAGGGGTTGTTGCTCGACTTTACGAATAGTAACGGAGGAAGAAACACGGACCTGCACCAATGGCTTCCAGATCTTGCTGACCGCACGATGTTGAGCATTCGGATTTCGTCGAGAACGTCCCTGATCTTAGTCCACGGGTTGGGAATGCGTTGAAAACAAACTCGCGTATCCGATTTTCATGCTTGCAACACTAGTGGTGACTCGAGGGCGCAATCTCCGGGATTCGTTGGAGATAATGACAGCGGCACTTCACACCCCTGAGCCCGAACTGGCTTCTGTGGATGGACATCAGGCAGCGCTCCCTGTGGCTCGCCCAGTGCTCGGGCGCTCTCCCCCGGGGTCTGCCGTGGCTTCCTTGACGCTCTCCCGTGCTCGACCAGGCGCCCTTCGATGCTCCGTCACGTGCGTGATTAAAGCGGCCTCGCTCCCTTTCCTGAACGAAAACGGTAATGGACGAAGCACAGTTCGGGGCATATATAATGTGTATATATATATATATGTCTAATCAGTCCCTCCGTATAGAGGTACGGGGGGTATAGAGATGAGATGCAGAGAGAAAGGGGGGGGGTTGTCTCTTCAATAGTAAACACTCGCCAGGCGCCGGGCGGCTGTACGATGATAGACCATGGTTTCTGCTGCTGATGACGGTGGTGGTGGTGGTGGTGGTGGTGGTGGTGGGAATGGTGGAGGGAGAC